>NC_057795.1:350743779-350787491 GCF_018294505.1 Triticum aestivum | reverse complement strand
CATGATGAACAAGATGCATAGGATAAAACTTCCAATGAAATACCAATTTCAATCGGTTGTAGTTCCATGATCCAATATCATCACATAGCCTAAACCATGTCAATGCCTTTTCCTTCAAAGATAAAGGGAAAATATTCTTCTTGATAACATCCTCGGGCATACCTACAAGCTTAAATAATCCACAAACTCCATCCACATAGATTAGGTGCATATAGGGATGTAATGTTCCATCTCCTGTATAAGGATTAGCTAGCAGTTTCTCTATCATACCCGAAGGAATTTGAAAGTAAATATTTTCAGTAGGTTCAGTAGGTTGAGGAGAAACTCTTTGCTCTTCTGGTTGGGGTGAAGATACCCTGAACAAGCCCCTCAAAGGATTATTTTCCATAGTAACAAGTGACAGTAAATTTCAGCACACTATATAAATGTTTCCTTACCAAATTCCACCTACAAAAGGCGCTTCACTCCCCAGCAATGGCGCCAGAAAAGAGTCTTGATGACCCACAAGTATAGTGGATCTATCATAGTCCTTTCGATAAGTAAGAGTGTCGAACCCAACAAAGAGCAGAAGGAAATGACAAGCGGTTTTCAGTAAGGTATTCTGTGCAAGCACTGAACTTTTGTTTGAAACTATCTACTGTGGAGCAAAGCCCCATAGCCTTTTATTCCAAACACAAAAATAAAGAACAGTTACAAGTCATTATATTACAAAAGGGAGAGAAGCTACCCTTACTTACCTATAGACGAAGGTAGGGAGTTAACCCAAGCCAAAAGAGAGGCCCTGGTAGATCTAGGAACCCTATGAGATAAAAGAGTTACATCATGTACAAAATTACATTTCCACATAGAAAAAGAAGCCCTCTCTCCTCTAAAAGTTCTTCCATTGCGCAGGATCCAGATATTCCAAGCTGCAGTCAGCATGACTTCAAAGAAGAAGGGTTGCCTGAAGGATTTTCTTGCATGAGAAATACAATGCTGCAAGTCATCCCCACCTATCCAGTCAATCCTCGGGTAGTTCCAAACTCTGAAGCTAAAGGTGCAGTTGATGAAAAGATGAAGCCTGTCTTCATAAAACTGAGCAGTGCAAATGACAGACAAGTTGTCATCCTCAGGCAATCTCCAATGCCTTCTAACAAGCATGTCTTTTGTGTTTAGGTGATCAAAAAACAATAACCATCCAAAAACCTTAATCTTCATGGTGCATTTTCTACTCCAAAGCCATTTGCAGGTCTGAATTGTAGGCATGTGTGTGTGCATTATGTTGTAGAAACTTTTTGCAGAGTAGGCACCAGATTTCCCCACCCAAGTCTATATATCATAAGAGTGTGGATCCCTCTAAAGGTTCAGAATCCAATCCTCAAGAATCCTCAGTTCCTCAGCAGCTTCTTGAGAGATGGTAGATAGAACAAAGAGAATAGGTTTGAGGAACAAAGGATTTCAGTAGCAGAAGATTTATCATCCTTAACAAAAGAGAACAGCCTTGGGAGACGTCTAAAGAGGGGCACTGTGGACCCACCCACCTGCCAAGCATCCAACCAGAACAAAACTGAGTCCCCCATGTTGACCTATGCTGAAGCAACTGATCTAGATGTATCAAAAAGTAGGAAAACATCTCTCCACCAGAAAGAACCTGTCAGCACAGTAGCTTGATGTACCACACCATCATAATATGAATTCCAAATCAAAAGACCCTGGTGATATCCACCTTATTATAAAAGTTGTGCAAATGTTTAATGAGAAGCCCCTAGTTCTGGATGCTAAGGTTGATTATCCGAAGCCCACCTTTATCCTTTCGCTTGTAGACCAAGTTCCATGCAGCAAGGGATTGCTTTGGAGTGTCACTATTGCCCCTCCAAAGACACTGTCTAAATATCATGTCCAGTTGCTTAATAATTCCTGGAGGAATATTCAAAGAGCACAGGAAGTAAATTGGCATAGAGGTTAAGACTGAAGGAAGAAGTTGAATTCTGGAGCCTTGATTAAGCATGGAGGAGCTGCAGGAAAGTCTTCTTTCAACTCCATCAACCATAGGCATAAAATCAATCATCCTAGGTCTTATGGTACCCATTGGCAGACCCCGATAGGTAAAAGGAGTAGATGCAATCTTGCAACCTAGGACAGCAGCCAATCTTGTAGCTAGATCATTATCCATATTCAAATGAATCAAGGAGGATTTGCTAAAATTCACTTTTAGACCAGTGGACTATTGAAAGGTGAGGAGCATGTTTTTCATAGCCACCAGTTGTTCCTCAATAGCAGGCAGAATGACAATTGTATCATCAGCATATTGGATTATGGGAAAGTCTAGATTTTGAGAGGGTATAGGCAAATTAATTACCCCTCTAGCTAACATGTCATTAACCATAGTTTGTAGCAAATCCATATCCAATACAAAAAGCAGAGGTGAGAGAGGATCACCTTGCCTAACTCCACACTTACATTTGAACTGCTTGCCTGGGACACCATTTAACAGAACGGAGGAGCTGCCAGAAGATAAAATTCCTTTCATCCAAGATATCCACTTCTCATCAAAGCCTTTGAATCTTAGGATCTGCAAAATAACCTCATGTTCAATTGTGTCAAAAGCTTTGGCAAAATCAAGCTTGAGGATGATAATAGGGTTTTTTGACTGTTTGCACTGGTGAATGTATTCAAAAGTCCATGCCAAACAATCCTGGATTGAACGACTCTTAAGAAACCCATATTGGTTTTTGTGGATGCATTTGGGAATTATCCTCTGCAAACGATTAGCCAAAAGCTTGGTCAAGAATTTTAGGCATGTGTTCATGAGGGATATGGGCCTAAAATCATTAGGACTTTCAGGGGAGAGCATTTTGGGTATGAGAGTAATCAGAGACCCATTTATGTTCTCCAAAGATAGATCCCCCTCGTAAAAATCCTTGATCATTCTCAGAAAGTCTGACTCAATGATGGACCAACACCGCTTGACAAAAAAACCATTGAAACCATCGGGCCTAGGTGCCCTATCCACAGGAAGCTCCTTTAAAACCTTGTTTATTTCATCAACAGAAAAGGGGCGGGAGAGCTCATCCAGGTCTGGCACAGGCTGAATTAAGTGAGGCAAATCAAAGCCCATAGAAATCTCCTGGGCCTGGCCCATTCTACCTTTGAATGAGGTCCATAAAATTCTCGCCATTTGCTGATGATCAGACACCAGAGCTCCTCCCTCAACTGAAAGGCTAGCGATCGAATTTTTTCTCATCCGTTCAGAAGCCATCGCATGAAAGAACTTTGAGTTTTCTTCCCCCACTTTGATATATCTGATGGTGCAGCTGCTTCCAATAAATATAATGCACCCTCAAAAGCTCCTCATGATGCAGCTTGACTATCTTCCTGAAACTGAACTCAGGTGTGGTTAGGGGCCTTCTTTCTTCAAGCTGGTCAAAGAATAAAATAACCTTGTTACATTCCAGCATGAGCTCTTGATATAAGATAGCTTTTTGTGCCATCTCTTCAGGTCCTACCGCAGACGCTTAAATTTCTTCAAGATAACACTTGTTACTGTCAAGTCTGCAAAAATGGATGCTCCCCAGGACTGAGTGGCACACTCAAAAAAGCCAGGCATATCCACCCAAATATTTTCAAAATGAAACACTCTCGCAGTAGGGATGGTTGTGTCGATAGAGACAACACAAGGCACATGGTCAGATAAGGTTTTGGCTAGGGGTAGCACCACAGTATTCGGATAATGAGAGATCCAATCAGGAGTTGTGAAGAACCAATCTAACTGTTCTAACAAAGGATTTGCCTGCATGTTGGACCAAGTAAAACGCTTTCCTTTCGATGGCAATTCCAAGAGCCCCAGGCGTCCAATGATCTCATTAAAAAGGAAGATGGCATTGACATCCCCACCTGGAAAGTTTCTGTTGTTGAGGGAACGAATGAAATTGAAATCACCGAGAATAAGCCAGTGCTCATCAAGAGGTATATGAAGATGGTATAACCAGTGAACAAAATCATCCCTGCGCTCACCTTCACACGGACCATAGACCAAAACCAGGGTCCACTTTTCAGCATTATGTACTGAGGTAAAAGAAATTACAATGCCAAAACTCTGCATTTGAATCAATTGACCACTGAAGACGGATGAATTTCAGACCACTAAAATACTTCCCAAAGCACCAGAAGATGGTGCAAAAGCAAAACTATCAAACTTGCATGGACAGAATTTGCGAATGACTTGGATGTCAAAATCAGAGAAGTTGGTTTCTTGGAGACAAATGATAGAACATTGACTCTCCTCAATTTTTCTCTCGAACATCACGCTGCCTCACCTCCGAATTAAGACCCCTCACATTCCAGCACAACACTTCTCAATTACGAAAATAAGAACTATTCATGATGCACAATTATCAAGAGATAAAAAGACCAAACTGCATAACATCTCGGACGTACAAAAGCTTCAAGGTTCACGGCCAATCAACACAAAACACACCAAGGTTCAGAAAGGAAAGGAAAGGACAGTGACAGTAAAGAACAAAAGCGCAACGTATGCGCAAGTAAAACAACATGAGATGCATCATCATTTGGTAGAATCTTTAGAGGCAGAAGTCTTGGGATATGCCATAAGCTTCTCCACCGTAAGCTTGTTAGGTGCAATGCCCAACGACACGCCCAGGTATTGCATGGCCCTGATTGGTGTTGGAGGGGGCGCTTGTGTGTCACAGTTCTCCTCAGACATTGGAAGCACATCTGGCATGGACTTGGTCTTCTTTGCACGGGGACAACGAAGACGAGAAGGCTTGACAGGCACTACAGACAGAGGTTTGGAACCATTTGCTTTGCACAACTGCGTGCAACCCTCCTGGTGCTGAAATCTTGCATCAACGCGACAAGCACATAGTTGGAACGAGCACGCCCACGGGTTCGCTTTTCCAACACCGGGGGAGGAGTAGCTGTAAACTCGAAAGATTGGGACTGACCAGCACCTTCAGGCATAACCTGGCTCTCTCCCAAAAGTGACTGGGACTACGAGAGCAAAACAGAAGGCAGATCCTCACCAGCATCGTCAGACGGAACCTGGCTCTCATCCAAAAACAATTGAGACTGCGAGGGCAAATCAGAAGGCAGTTCCTGCTAACCACTGAAGACTTGGTGACAGAACGTGTAATAGTGTCAGAGCTATAGAGCAGAGCAATGAACTTGGATTCATAGCAATACGGCCAGAACCTGAGAGGGAAAACATAGGGTGGGATAACTGAAGAGGCCATAGGTGCAGGTATGCAAGATAGGAGAATGTCCGACATCAGTGACTTGAACGATCTCTCCCAGATCATCTCCTGAGGCAGCATCGGCCCATAAGCCACCCTTATAATGCCCAACTGTATCGGATCCGTAGGTGCAGCAAGATTGTGATGAAGCATAGGCTGATTAACCTCTTGTCAAGATCCATATCTTGGCTGGAGTCCAGAGATGGATTGAGGACCATGGAGTTCTGATCCTGTGTCGGCATAACTGGTTCCTCCTGTTGCTCTAGCTATTGAACTGGGTCATTCCAGGGCTCCCAACCAGCCTCATCATGCACCTCATTTCCCCATCCACCATTCACTGCACCATTGATTGGGCCATTGTTGGCGGGATGATTTGGAGGGATAGTGTTCCAGCCCAAGGCAGGGTACGGTGGCATCACCCAAAACGGATGTGGTGGATTGACACCAGGCATTGGGTGCGGGTTCCCATCCAGCGCCATTGGGTCTTCATCAGCAGGAATCATTGCTTCAGCAAATTTAGCAGTGAGGATGTAACAACCAGCTGTCCAAGAAACTATAGTGCCTTCCCAATTTGCAAATTCTCTAGAAACCACACTACATGGGATAAAAGCGTCATCCGGGAAGGAAGCATGCACAAGAGATCAAACTTTGCGACAATCCGTACTATTCCAATAGTGGAACTGTCCAAAAGTTCCAACTATATATACCAAACACCGGGTGTTGCGGTAATCCAATGGAACACCAATGAACATTAGCCAACCAGTTCGGTGACCATGGATGGCCCTAAAACCTTCACCTTCACTGTGAGGGATAAACTGAACAAAGAACTCATTGCAATCTTCATCTGAACCAAGGAGGAAAGGTGGGTGTTGTGTAAAAGAGCCCCTGACTACTGGGTCCGCCATCTCAAAAAGACCAACACCTTGAAACCATGTCTGAGCAGAAATCACAGGAACATCCAGAGTTTGGACCAGAAATTGGAGAACCTGTTCATGGCGAATTCCCACAAGATGTGCTGGTGGTATTGGCTCGACGATGGCGACCATGTACTGCTCATGCCCGCGCGGAGGCGGCACTACCGGCGTGTAGAAGGTCCTGGGCAGACCGCACCTCCATCAACAATGTCATAACCCTCTGGCAGGAAGCGATGGGGGTCGATGGCGAAAGCTGCCATTGTAGGAGCAGCTTGAGAACTAGGAGGATGCGCGGTGGTTGCGGCCGAGCTTGGGGAAGGACCCGAGCTAGGTGGCAACGGCGGTGGAGCAGATGGGCTTGAAGTTGTAGCAAGACAAAACCGAGGAGATTGGGGTTTTTCTGCCTGCTCTGTTTGGTTAGAAGCCGGAGAGGCAAGGGAGGGCTCTGGCTTGGCTCGTGTCCCAAAGTCAGGCAATGGGACTTTAGGTACCCAGACTGATGAGACGGGGGGCTGGCCAGTACAATTCTTTTTAATGTGCCCCAAACAAAAACAATTACGACATCTCACCCTCGTGCAAGTCACTGACTGGTGGCCCATGCCTAAACATTTTTGGCAGTCCCAATAACTTGCAGCCCAGTTTTCAACCAGATCATCAAAACTTTGCAGGTCTTCAAGAATTTTCTCTAGAGAAGGAAGCGGAGAAGCCATGGTAACTGGAGAGGCCGGATTAGCAGATTGCGTGGCCATTGGGATGACATCCTCGTCATCAGAAAGGATAATGGGCTGGGAAACAGAGCCCGACAAGGGAGTAGATGGGCTAACTCGAGGTCGAGGACTCTGCAAGAAACCCGGCCCAACAAAAGATTTGAAACTCCTAGAAGATCCGGGACTGCCGCCTTCCGAAAACGATCTTTCCAGGGAAGGTGGCAAAGATCCAAACTGAATGGTCGGAATAGGAACTACCACCGGAGATGTCATCGCTGGCGGCGAGGCCGGAAGGCTCTCAACATTGTCAAAAGCATATCCCTCTTCGGAGATAGTACGAATATCATCAGGGGTGGCTGGATAGCGATAGCCCTTGCATGCCTCATAATTAATGAACGTGGCAAAATGTAAAATCTTGTTATACCTAAGAGAGGTTGAAGACTTAAGAGATGGCTTCGATGGCTGTTTCTTCATGGCTAAGAGCCCTAGAGCAGCTCGGCGTTTGGATGGACTGACCAACACCACTCCTCCTGACATTCAATTGGCCATAGACGAAACTCCTCCCAATCAGGGCCGCCATGACCCCAGAGATGGAAGTAACATTTGAATTGTGGGCAAACAAAACTTCTTTGATGCAAGATAAAGAAACCCACTTCTTTGCTGGAAACATTGAAAGAAAAAACATGATCATGCAGAGGGATACCTTGAGGGTTGAACAAAATCCACTGATGGCTGATTCAAGGTCCAAGCCAACATTAACTTCATCCAACAGAAAAGAGTGTCGTGCGAATGAAGCCACCATGACAAAGTGGCCAGATCGATCTGTAGGATGGACCGAACGGTGAAACAGACACCCGATCCTATACGCCATGCTCATCCCCGCAGAAAAGTCCAAACCAAGGGAGATGGAAGCATATACCGCCATTGATATGCCAACCAGGAGAAAGAGAGCAGACGACGCCGAACATGATGGCCGGAGCAGATGCAAGATTCCACGATCAGACGTGGAGATTGTCGGCGGTGGGTGGGCTAGGGTTTAGGGTGGGGGTGGGTGGGTGGGTGGGAGCGCCATCATTCCCATATCGGTTGTAAAATTCCCCTCATTATTGTGTGTTGGAGTAGTTGCAAGCATTGAAATTATCGGTAACAGATAGTTTTGTGATAAGGTAATTCGTAACTTGTAACAAGTAACAAAAGTAACAAGGTGCAACAAGGTGGCCCAATCCTTTTTGTAGCAAAGGACAATCCTGGAAAAACTCTTATATAAAGGAAATCAACTCTGGTCGAGGGGAAACTAATTGTGGTTCCGGTTGAGGTGAAGATACCCCGAGCAAACCCCTCCAAGGATTGTTTTCCATAGTAGCAAGTGACAATAAATTTCAGCACGTAGTAATAATGTTTCCTTACCAATTTCCACTTACCAAGAGCGCTTCACTCCCCGGAAACAGTGCCAGAAAATGGCCTTGATGACCCACAAGTATATGGGGTCAATTGTAGCCTTTTTGATAAGTAAGAGTGTCGAACCCAACGAGGAGCATAAGGAAATGACAAGTGGTTTTCAGCAAGGTATTGTCTGCAAGTGCTAAAATTGTAAGTAGTGGAGTAGTTTGATAGCAAGATAATTTGTGACGAGCAAGTAACGATAGTAGTAACAAAAGTGAAGCAAGGTAGCCCAATCCTTTTGAGGCAAAGGACAGGCCAAAATGGTCTCTTATGATAAGCAAAGTGTTCTTGAGGGTACACGGGAATATCATCTAGTCACTTTCATCATGTTGGCTTAATTCGTGTTCGATACTTTGATAATTTGATATATGGCTGGACTGGTGCTTCGGTGTTGTTATTAATTGAACAAACCTCCTACTTATGATTAACCCTCTCGCAAGCATCCGCAACTACGAGAAAAGTATTAAGAATAAATTCTAACCATAGCATTAAACTTCTGGATCCAATCGGTCCCTTACGGAATAGTGCATAAATTGGTGTTTAAGCTTCTGTCACTCTCGCAACCCACCATCTAATAACTACTCCACAATGCATTCCCTTAGGCCCAAATATGGTGAAGTGTCATGTAGTCGACGTTCACATGACACCATTAAGAGAATGAGAACATACATATCATCAAAATATCAAACACATATCAAGTTCACATGATTACTTGCAACATGATTTCTCCCGTGACCTCAAGAATGAAGGTAACTACTCACAAATGATAAAAATGCTCAAGATCAGAGGGGTATTCAATAGCATAATGGATCTGAACATATAATCTTCCACCAAATAAACCATATAGTAATCAACAACAAGATGTAATCAAAACTACTAGTCACCCACAGGCACCAATCTATAGTTTTGATACAAAGATTGAACACAAGAGATGAACTAGGGTATGAGAAGAGTTGGTGATGTTGAAGATGCTGATGAAGATAGCCCAGCCCAAGATGGGGGAGTGGTTTGTGATGATGATGATGATGATTTCCCCTTCTGGGAGGGAAGTTCCCCCGGCGGAATCGCTCCACCGGAGGGCAAAAGTGCTCCTGCCCAACTTCCACCTCGAGGCGGTGGCGCTTCGTCCCGAATGTCCTCCCCTTATTTTTTCTAGGTCAAAATGACTTATATATACTAGAAGATGGGCACCGGAGGTGGGCCGAGGAGGGTAGCACCCACCAGGGCACGCCTGGGCCTCCTGGCGTGCCCAGGTGGGTTGTGCCCACCTGGTGGCCCCCCTATGGTACTTATTGAATCCAATAATTCTTAAATATTCCATAAAAATCCTTGAGAAGTTTCATCTCATTTGGAGTTGTGCAGAATAGGTAGCTTGACATAGCTTTTTCAGGTCCAGATTTCCAGCTGCTAGAATTCTCCCCCTTTGTGCATACCTTGCATATTATGAGAAAAAAGACATCATAATTACTCCAAAAAGCATTATTATACAATAAAACAACATAAATAACAGTAGGAAAACATGATGCAAAATGGACGTATCAGGCAATAAAATCTAAGATATGATCCATATATGAGAACAAAGTATGGACTTTGGTGGACTGCCCGATGATCGGCAAGTGAGACGTCTCCAACATATCTATAATTTTTTATTGTTCCATGATGTTATATTATCATTCTGGGATGTTTTACAATAATTTATAGTCATTTTATATCATTTTTGGTACTAACATATTGACATAGTGCCCGGTGCCAGTTGTTGTTTTCTGCATGTTTTTTACATCACATGAAATCAATATCAAACGGAGTCCAGACACAGCGAAACTTCTTGAGGATTTTTTTGGGCCAGAAGACATCCAGTGGGCCAAGGAAGCATCTGGGGGTGCCTCAAGGGGAGCAGCACCCACCAGGGCACGCCAGGAGGCCCAGTCGCGCCCTGGTGGGTTGTGCCCACCTCGTGTGTCCCTTGAACCGCCTCTTTGCTCTATAAATACCCCAATATTCCAGAAATCCTAGGGGAGTCGACAAAAATCAATTCCAGCCACCGCAGATTCCAGAACCACCAGATCCAATCTAGACACCATCATGGAGGGGTTCACCACTTCCATTGGTGCCTCTCCGATGATGCGTGAGTAGTTCTTTGTAGACCTACGGGTCCGTAGTTAGTAGCTAGATGGCTTCCTCTCTATCTCTCTCTTGATTATCAATACAATGGTCTCTTGGAGATCCATATGATGTAAGCCTTTTGTGGTGTGTTTGTCGGGATCCGATGAACTTTGAGTTTATGATCAGATCTATGTTTTTATCCATGAAAGTTATTTGAGTCTTCTTTGATCCCTTATATGCATGATTGATTATAACCTTGTATTTATTATTCGGTATTTGGGTTTTGTTTGGCCAACTTGATATATTTATCTTGCAATGGGAAGAGGTGCTTTGTAGTGGGTTTGATCTTACGGTGTTTGATCCCAGTGACAGGAAAGGAACCGACATATGTATCGTTGTTACTAAGGATAACAAGATGGGGTCTATATCTAAATAAATAGATAAATGGATCTTATCTACATCATGTCATCGTTCTTATTGTATTACTTCGTTTCCATCAACTTAATACACTAGATGCATGCTGGATAGTGATTGATGTTTGGAGTAATAGTAGTTGATGCAGGCAGGAGTCGTTCTACTAATCTTGGACGTGATGCCTATATAATGATCATTGCCTGGATATCGTCATGATTATTTGAAGTTCTATCAATTGCGCAACAGTAATTGTTTTCCCACTATTTGCTATTTTTCTCGAAAGAAGCCACTAGTGAAACCTACTGGCCCCGGGTCTCTCTTTTCATCATATTTGCCTTTGCAATCTATTTTCCTTTGCATTTATTTTCAGACCTATTAAATCAAAAATACAAAAATAACTTGCTGCAATTTATTGGTTCCGTGATCTATTTATCCTATCTACCACTTTTACCTCGCGTTATTTGCCTATCTTGAGATGTCGTACCCAAAAGGGATTGACAACCCCTTTAACACATCGGGTTGCGAGAATTTGTTATTTGTGTGCAGGTGTTGTTTACGTGGTGTGAGGAGGTTCTCCTACTGGTTCGATAACCTTGGTCTCATCACTAAGGGAAATACCTACTGCATCATCCCTTCCTCTTTGGGGAGATACCGATGTAGTTCTAGCAGACATCAAAAGGAATTTCTGGCGCCGTTGCCGCGGAGGATCTTCAACATCAACCAGGCTCCTAATCACAAATCTCATCTTCTCAAATTTACATTATTTTCCATTTGCCTTTCATTTTTCCTCTCCCCCACTTCACAAAATTTGCCGGTTTATTCGCCCTCTTTTTCGTTCGTCCTTTCTCGTTAGATTTGTTTTTGAGTGCAATCTTATTGCGTAGTCATCATGACTCAAGAAAACACCAAGTTGTGTGATTTCTCAAATACCAACAACAATGATTTTATTAGCACTCCGGTTGCTCCTCCTGCCACTAGTGTGGAGTCTTGTGATATTAATACTGCTTTGCTGAATCTTGTCATCAAAGATATATTTGTCGGTACTCCTAATGAGGATGATGCGCCCCATCTTAACACATTCGTGGAATTATGCGATATGCAAAAGAAAAAAGATGTGGAAAATGATGTTGTGAAGTTGATTTTTTTTCATTTTCTTTGCGAGATCGTGCAAAAATTTGGTTTTCTTCTTTGCCTCACAATAGTATCGATTCTTGGAACAAGTGCAAGGATGCTTTTATCACTAGGTATTTTCCGCCCACAAAAATTATTTCCCTTAGAACCCAGATCATGAATTTCAAGCAACTTGAACATGAGCATGTTGCACAATCTTGGTGAAGGATGAAATTTATGCTAAGGAATTGCCCAACTCATGGATTAAATATTTGGATGATCATACAATTTTATTATGTGAGATTGAATTTTGTTTCTTGTAATGTTTTAGATTCCACTGTGTGGGGGGGTACTTTTATGGAAATTACTTTGGGTGAAGCTACTTAATTTCTAGACAATATTATGGCAAATTACTCACAATGGCATACCAAAAGAGCTCCTACTAGTAAAAAAGTCAATTCGGTAGAAGAAATAAATTCTTTGAGTGAAAAAGTTGATGCTCTTATGAAGTTGGTTGCTAATAAAAGTGCTCCTTTATTTTAATGATGTGCCTTTGTCTACTTTGATTGATCAAAATAGTGATTCCATAGATGTGAATTTTGTCTCGCGAAACAATTTCAACAACAATGCTTATAGAGGTAATTTTAATCCTAGGCCTTTTCCTAGTAATTCCTCTAATAATTATGGTAGTTCATATGGTAATCCTACTTATAATAATAATAGAAACACCTCTGATATTGAGAGCAATATTAAAGAATTTATCAATACACAAAAGGCTTTCAACACTTCGATAGAAGAAAAGTTGAATAAAATTGATGATTTGTCTAGAAGTGTTGATAGAATTTCTCATGATGTACAAACTCTCGAGATGAAAAAATTTGTGCCTAAAGTTTAAGAATCAATTAAAGCTCTTTACGTTTCTATGGACGAAAGTAAGAAAAGAACCGCTATGCTTAGAGCTAAAATAGAATTTTTAGAAAGAGCGTTTTCTAGAGATTACTATCATAAAAGTGATAAATATCTTAAAATGATTGGTGTTTCTTCTATTCATTCTTTGTTTAGTAAATTTAAAATTGATGAAAAAGGGACTGAGAAGATTCAACTTTAGTTAGAAGGCGTCCCTATGATTTGGAGGGTGAAAATCTTATTGAGAAAATTGATAAAAGTGGGTTTGAAGAGGTAAGACTTTAACTAGTGATGTGCCCACTATTTTAGATTACAAAGACTTTAATTATGATAGTTGCTCTTTGGTTGATTGTATTACTTTGTTGCAATCCATGATAAATTCACCCCGTGCTTATGAACAAAATAAAGCTTTTGCTAAACATATTGTTGATGCCATGATGAAAGCTTTTGAAGAGAAGTTGGAATTAGAAGGTTAAATTCCTAGAAAATTTAATGATGAGTGGGGAACCTACTATCAAAGTCAAGATTAAAAATTATGAGTGTTTTGCTTTATGTGACTTGGGTGCTAGTGTTTCGACAATTCCGAAATCTTTATGTGATGTGCTTGGTCTCACCAATATTGAAGAATGTTCTTTAAATTTGCACTTGGCAGATTCTACTATTAAAGCCTATAGGAAGAATTAATGATGTTCTTATTCTTCCAAATAGGAATTATGTGCCCATATATTTTATTGTTATTGATATTGATTGCAATCCTTCTTGTCCAATTATTCTTGGTAGACCGTTTTTGCTTACTATTGGTATCGTGATTGATATGAAAGAAGGCAATATTAAATTCCAATCTCCACTATGGAAGGGAATGGAACACTTCCCTAGAACAAGAATTATCCACCATATGAATCAATCATGAGGGCATCTTATGGATCTAGAACCAAAGATGACAAAACTTAGATCCTACGCGTTATGCCTAGCTAGGGTCGTAAAACGATAGCACTTGTTGGGAGGCAACCCAATGAATAAAATTTATTTTCCTTTTTGATTTCTGTTCTTTTATGTTAGCACAATTATGCTACTGTTATGATTGTGTTTTTGTGTTTTAATTAGTGTTTGTGCCAAGCAAGGCCTTTGGGAAGATTTGGGTGAAAGTTGATTTGATCTTGCTGAAAAAGAGAAACATTTGCGCTCACGAGATTATTAGTCATTTTTATTAGAAGAGTGATTTTGAGTTGATTATTTTTGAACAATATTAATAGACAAATTTCTCACGTCCAACAATTTATTTCAGAATTTTTGGAGTTACAAAAGTATTCGAAATAATCAGATTGCTACAGGCTATTCTGTTTTTGACAGATTCTGTTTTCTTTGCGTTGTGTGCTTGTTTTGATGATTCTATGGTTTTCTTTGATTATTTTTTGCCATAGAAAAGTTGGAATACAGTAGATATAATTCAAAAACAAAATATTAATAGGTTTGCTATAGTAATTATAGTATTGGTTTGCTTTCTTATACTAATGGATCTCACGAAGGTTTTGTTTGAGTTTTGTGTGATCGAAGTTTTCAAGTTTTGGGTTATCTTAGGATGGATGAAGGGATAAGGATTAGCAAAAGGCTAAACTTGGGGATGCCCTAGGCACCCCAAGATAATATTCAAAGAAGTTACAAGCAACTAAGCTTGGGGATGCCCCCGAGTGGCATCCCCTCTTTCTTCTAACAACCATCGGTATTTTACTTGAAACTATATTTTTATTCGTCACACACTATGAGTTTTGCTTGGAGTGTCTTGTATGATATGAGTCTTTTATTGTTTTGATTTGTGTTTTAAGTCTTGAATCCTTGTTGGACACACCTTTTTGAGAGAGCCAGAAATTATGCTATGCTTGCTCCTATGCTTCACTTAAATTTTTAGAGCCATGGATTTGCTATAGTGCTTCACTTATATCTTTTTGAGCATGGTGTGCTTTGTTATTTTCGAAGAAATGCTCTCATGCTTCACTTAGATTTATTTGGGAGTTAGGAAAAATTTAAGAAATTCTCTCTTGCTTCACTTAGATTATTTTGAGAGAAAGAAAAAAATATGCTCATGATCTTCACTTATATTTGTTTGAGCTTATCCAAAGCAACATATGAAAATAGTCCCAAAATGATAGATATCCAAGGAGGATATAATAAAAATTTCATGAAGATCATTGCACAATATAAACTTGATTCTTAGTATTGGTTTTGAGATATGACGATATGATATGTGAGTCATGTTGATGAGTAATTGTGCTTTAGTAAGAATATTGATGTTAAGGTTTGTGATTCCCTATGTAAGCACGAAAGTCAATAGTTATGCAATGAAATTTATATCCTACTTATGGTGCATTATTCGGTGTTACTTATGCTTAATGCTTGGGTACGAGATTTTTCGCTTTTTAGTTGGTCGCTTCTCAATCTTTTTGCTAGCCTTCATTTTGCACTAAGTATTCTCACTACTTGTGCATCCAAAACCCTTTAAACCAGTTTTGCCATATGAGTCTACTATACCTACCTATATGTTATATTTCCATGCCGTTCTAAGCAAATTTGCATGTGCCATCCCTAATTTTCAAAATAAATTTCTCTTTTGTGTGCTCTACTGCTCGCGAGGCGGTGAAGGGTGACCAATATTTTCCATGCTAGATGTGTTATTCTCACGATGAGTGTTTACTCACTTGTCATTGCACGAGAGTACGACAAAGGTATTAGGGATGCACAGTCCCGAAATGAATAATGAATTTACTTTATGTTTTAAAATTATAAATTCTTTGGAAAATGTTGGTATGGAGGGTAATCGTGGATTCGGCTAGCCATGGAAAGTAAAAGTAATGGTGGAAAAAGGAATAAAATTATTTTCTATTTGGGAACCGCCTATGATGTATCTAGCATGGAAAGTGTTGGGATCTCTAAGTCATTTTCGTTGGTGTGAAAAGTATGCCTCTCAAAAATATTTTCATCTCTCAATTTAAGCTTTGAGCTCTGGCACCTCTACAAATCCCTACTTCCCTCTGTGAAGGGCTTTTCTTTTACTTATGCAATTTTTATTTTGAATTTGAGTCTCCATCTTCTCTTATAAAGCACTAACTAAGGGGCACTATGGTCGTACTTGAGCATTGGGTGTAGCTAATATTCGAGTGTGTTTCATGAATGGATCAATTATTGAGCATAATGGGCTAGGGATAACTTGCTTTAGTGTTGATATTTTGAAAGACATGGTTGCTTGTTGGTATGCTTGAGTATTAAAGTCTTCATGTCAAAACTAGACTATTACTTTGAATCATATAAAAGTCCATATGTCTATCCTATAAAGAAAATAAATGCCATGAACATGTTAGGCAGCATTCCACATCAAAAATTCTGTTTTTACGAGGACGAGCAGGAAATAAGCTTGGGGATGCTGATATGTCTCCAACGTATCTATAATTTTTTATTGTTCCATGCTTTTATATTATCATTCTTGGATGTTTTACAATCATTTTATAGTCATTTTATATCATTTTTTGGTACTAACCTATTGACATGCCCAGTGCTAGTTGCTGTTTTCTGCATGTTTTTACATCGCAGGAAATCAATATCAAACGGAGTCCAGACACAGCGAAACTTCTTGAGGATATTTTTTTGCCAGAAGACATCCAGTGGGCCAAGGAAACACCTGGGGGGTGCCTCGAGGGGAGCAACACCCACCAGGGCACGCCAGGAGGCCCAGGCGCGCCCTGGTGGGTTGTGCCCACCTCAGGTGCCCCCTAAACCGCCTCTTTGCTCTATAAATACCCCAATATTCCAGAAACCCTAGGAGAGTCAACAAAAATCAATTCCGGCCGCTGCAGAGTCCAGAACCACCAGATCCAATCTAGACAACATCACGGAGTGGTTCACCACTTCCATTTGTGCCTCTCCGATGATGCGTGAGTAGTTCTTTGTAGACCTATGGGTCCGTAAGTAGTAGTTAGATGGCTTCCTCTATCTCTCTCTCTTGATTATCAATACAATGGTCTCTTGGAGATCCATATGATGTAAGCCTTTTTGCGTTGTGTTTGTTGGGATCCGATGAAGTTTGAGTTTATGATCAGATCTATGTTTTTATCCATGAAAGTTATTTTAATCTTCTTTGATCTCTTATATGCATGATTGCTTATAGCCTCGTATTTCTTCTCCGATATTTGGGTTTTGTTTGGCCAACTTGATCTATTTATCTTGCAATGGGAAGAGGTGCTTTGTAGTGGGTTCGATCTTACGGTGCTTGATCCCAGTGACAAAAGGGGAACTGACACGTATGTATCGTTGCTACTAAGGATAACAAGATGGGGTCCATATCTAAATAAATAGATAAATGGATCTTGTCTACATCATGTCATCGTTCTTATTGCATTACTACGTTTTTCCATGAACTTAATACACTAGATGCATGCTAGATAGTGGTCGATGTGTGGAGTAATAGTAGTAGATGCAGGCAGGAGTTTGTCTACTAATTTTGGGCGTGATGCCTATATAATGATCATTGCCTGGATATCGTCATGATTATTTGAAGTTCTATCAATTGCCCAACAGTAATTGTTTTCCCATCGTTTGCTACTTTTCTCAAAAAAAGCCACTAGTGAAACCTATGGCCCCGGGGTCTCTCTTTTCATCCTATTTGCCTTTGCGATCTATTTTCCTTTGCATTTATTTTCAGATCTATTAAACCAAAAATACAAAAATACCTTGCTGCAATTTATTTGCTCCGTGATCTATTTATCCTATCTACCACTTTTACCTCATGTTATTTACCTATCTTGAGGCGCCGTACCCGAAAGGGATTGACAACCCCTTTAACACGTCGGGTTGCGAGTATTTGTTATTTGTGTGCAGGTGTTGTTTACATGGTGTGAGGAGGTTCTCCTATTGGTTTGATAACCTTGGTCTCATCACCGAGGGAAATACCTAGCATTGCTATACTGCATCATCCCTTCCTCTTTGGGGAAATACCGACGTATTTCTAGCAAACATGAGCAAGCCATTGAGAATAAATGGATCTTCAATAGGAAGACGGATGGTGATGGTAGTGTTACTATCAACAAAGCTCGAATTGTCGCAAAAGGTTTTCGACAAGTTCAAGGTGTTGACTATGATGAGATTTTCTCACTCGTATTGATGCTTAAGTCTTTCTGAATCATGTTACCAACTGTCGCATTTTATGAAATCTGGCAAATGGATATCAAAAGTGCATTCCTTAATAGATTTATTAAAAATAGTTGTATATGATGCAACCAAAAGGTTTTGTCAATCCTAAAGGTGCTAACAAAATGTGCAAGCTTCAGCGATCCATCTATGGACTGGTGCAAGCATCTCGGAGTTGGAATATACGCTTTGATAAGTTGATCAAAGCATATAGTTTTATACAGACTTGCAGTGAAGCCTGTATTTACAAGAAAGTGAGTGGGAGCACTACAACCTTTTTGATAAGTATATGTTAATGACATATTGTTGATCAGAAATGATGTAGAATTTTCTGGAAAGCGTAAAGGAAAATTTGGAAGGAGTTTTTCAAAGAAAGACCTCGGTGAAACTGCTTACATATCGGGCATCAAGATCTATAGAGATAGATCAAGACGCTTGATAAGATTTTCAATGAGTACATACCTTCACAAGATTTTGAAGTAGTTCAAAATGGAACAGCCAAAGAAGGAGTTCTTGCCTGTGTTGCAAGGTGTAAAGTTGAGTAAGACTCAAAACCCGACCACAGCAGAATAGAAAGAGAACGAAAGTCATTCCCTATGCCTCAGCCATAGGTTCAATAAAGTATGATATGATGTGTACTAGACGTATTGTGTACCTTATCGTGAGTTTGGCAAGGGGTACGATAGTGATCCAGGAGTGGATCACTGAATAGCGGTTAAAGTTATCCTTAGTTACCTAAGAGGACTAAGGAAATATTTCTCGGTTATGGAGGTGATAAAGAGTTTGTCATAAAGAGTTACATCAATGAAAGCTTCTACACCGATCCGGATGACTCTGAGTCTCAATCTGGATACATATTGAAAGTGGGAGCAATTAGCTCGAGTAGCTCCATGCAGAGCATTGTAGACATAGAATATATGCAAAATACATATGGCTCTGAATGTGGCAAACCCGTTGACTAAACTTCTCTCACAAGCAAAACATGATCACTCCTTAGTACTCTTTGGGTGTTAATCACATAGCGGTGTGAACCAGATTATTGACTCTAGTAAACCCTTTGGGTGTAAATCACATACAGATGTGAACTATTGGTGTTAAATCACATGGCGATGTGAACTAGATTATTGACTCTCGGGCAAGTGGGAGGCTGAAGGAAATATGCCCTAGAGGCAATAATAAAGTTGTTATTTTATATTTCCTTATATCATGATAAATATCTATTATTCATGCTAGAATTGTATTAACCGGAAACTTGATACATGTGTGGATACATGGACAAAACACTGTGTCCCTAGTATGCCTCTACTTGACTAGCTCGTTAATTAAAGATGGTTAAGTTTCCTAGCCATAGATATGTGTTGTTATTTGATGAACGGGTTCACATCATTAGGAGAATGATGTGATGGACAAGACCCATCCGTTAGCTTAGCATAATGATCATTCAGTTTTATTGCTACTGCTTTCTTCATGTCAAATACGTATTCCTCCTACTATGAGATTATGCAACTCCCGGATACCGGAGGAATACCTTGTGTGCTATCAAATGTCACAAAGTAACTGGGTGATTATAAAGATGCTCTACAGGTATCTCCGATGGTGTTTGTTGGGTTGGCATAGATTGAGATTAGGATTTGTCACTCCGAGTATCGAAGAGGTATCTTTGGGCCCTCTCGATAATGCACATCATAAGAATCCTTGCAAGCAATGTGACTAATGAGTTAGTTGCAGGATGACGCATTACAGAACAAGTAAAGAGACTTGCCGGTAACGACATTGAACTAGGTATGAAGATACCGATGATCGAATTTTGGTCAAGTAACATACCGATGACAAAGGAAATAACGTACATTGTCATAATGGTTCGACCGATACAGATCTTTGTAGAATATGTGGGAGACAATATGAGCATCCAGGTTCCGCTATTGGTTATTGACTGGAGAGGTGTCTCGGTCATGTCTACATAGTTCTTGAACCCGTAGGGTCCGCATGCTTAACGTTTGATGATGATTTGTATTATATGAGTTATGTGATTTGGTGACCGAATGTTGTTCGGAATCTGGAATGAGATCACGGACATGACGAGGATTCTCGAAATGGTCGAGAGGTAAAGATTGATATATTGGATGATAGTATTCATACACCGGAAGTGTTTCGGAATGTATCGGGTACATATCATGGTACCGGGGGGTTACCGGAACCCCCCGGGGGAAGATATGGGCCATATGGGCCTTAGGAGGGAGCACACCAGCCCAAAAAGGGGTGGCGCCCCCTCCCCCCCCCCCCCAAGGAAGGAGGCGGAATAGGATTAGGGGGAGGGGGCTCGCCCCATCTTTCCTTCTTCCCCCTCTCTTCCCTTCTTCCCCTTCCGGTAAAAGGAAAGGGGGGGGCGAATCCTACTAGGAGCCCAAGTAGGACTCCTCCTACTTGGGGCACGCCTAGGGCTGCCTCCCTACCCCTCCCTCCTTTATATACGTGGGGAGGGGGCACCTAGAACACATATCAACTATTCCTAGCTATGTGCGGCGCCCCCCTCCATAGTTTACGCCTCTGTTCATATTCTCGTAGTGCTTAGGCGAAGCCCTGCATGGGTCACTTCACCATCACCGTAACCACGCCGCCGTGGTGACGGAACTCATCTACTTCCTCGACACTGTAACGCCCCGGACACACCCGCCGGTGGTTGTTACTCCTGGCGGGATCTAGACTGGCCCCACAGATCAATACTAGTCTTTTCTGTGCACTTTGTCCTCACTCGTACGCACCCGGGAGCAACTTCCCAATCGGTCACCCATCCTGAAATTACTCCAAGCTGAGCATGCTTAACTTTGGAGTTCTGTCCGAATGGGCGTCCGGAAAAGAAGGAATTCCTTATTGATATGAGTAGTCTATTATCCCAATTAAGCCAGGCTATCACATACACCCCCACTTAGAGGAACCGACGTCCTCGCAGGGCCACATGAATGTTTATGTGATAGCCTGGCTTAATTGGGATAATAGACTACTCATATCAATAAGTAATTCCTTCTTTTCCGGAAGCCCATTCGGACAGAACTCCAAAGTTAAGCGTGCTCGGCTTGGAGTAATTTTAGGATGGGTGACCGATCGGGAAGTTGCTCCTGGGTGCGTACGAGTGAGGACAAAGTGTGCAGAAAAGACTAGTATTGATCTGTGGGGCCAGCCAGAGCCATCCCCGACTTAGGAGCCCCCTGCTTGATCAAATCGCTAACGTTGTTGAGTCTAGAACAAAAATGTTTTGAGTCTTAGGATTATATATATCGGCGAGTAGGATTCTTTTTACTCCTCAGTCCCTTCGAGGCCCATGGTGAGGCCCCCAGTGTCCCCCTTTTTTCCTTCTGTTGGGCCTGCTCCAGCCAGTTTCAGCCTGTTTAGGTTTTTTATCAGTCTGGCGAATTTGTCTAATTATCTAGTGAATTAAAGATTTGCAGAAAACCACTCCATGTTCATGCATATAATAACAAATAAACCGTGCATTGATTTAAAATGTTTTAATCATGTAAAATGCTTAGAATTTCATCTAGTTTAATAATATCCAACTTTCATCCATGGTTAAAATGTTTAACTTGTTGTTTGCATTAATTTTCTTAAATAACATGCTTAAATGGTTTATTTCATAACTAATTAACCGTAGCCCCGAATTAAATAAACTTTATATGTAAATGGTCTAGAAAAATACATAGATTAACTTGGTGCACTTTGTTTTACTGTTTAACAACATTAAAATGTGGATTAGGGCAGAACAGTAGCAAATTCAAAATATGCACATGAGGATTTACCGGAATTGTTGTTTGATGTTTCCGGCCTCATTTAAACTTGCCTAAATAGTTAGTTTAATTATGCTTCACCTCTTTCCATGTTTAATAACATTTAATATTGATGACTAGCATAAACGAGAGTTAGCTAAATATTTGAATTTGGTGTTTCGTCAATATGCAACTTGTTGTATATTGAGCTCCACTTAATTTGTAGTATTGTTTGTGCACTTTGCTTTGCCATGCCATGCCTCATTAAATCGGACATGCATCATACTTGATTTCGCATCATGCCATGCTTATGTGATGGTTGTTTACCATGTTGTTTTCTTCTTTCCGGTTGCGCTTCTCCTTGATAGTTTCGGTAATGTAGTGTTTGTGAGGATTTGTTCGACTATGTTGGTTTGTATACTTCATGGACTCGTTCTTCTTCCTATTGATATTGCAGGCAAGATGACCATTACCCTCGATATCACTTCTATCTTTGCTTGCTAGTTGTCCATTCTATCGCTATGTCGTGCTACCTACCACTTGCTTTTCATGCCTCCCATATTGCCATGTCAAGCCTCTAACCCACCTTCCGAGCAAACCATTGTTTGGCTAAGTTACCATTTTTGCTCAACCCCTCTTATAGCATTGTTAGTTGCAAGTGAAGTTGAAGATTGCTCCATTTTGGAACATGATTATGTTGGGATATCACAATATCTCTTATTTTAATTAATGCATCTATAGACCTGGTAAAGGGTGGAAGGCTCGGCCTTATGCCTGGTGTTTTGTTCCACTCTTGCCGCCTTAGTGTCCGTCATACCAGTGTTATGTTCCTTGATTTTGCATTCCTTACACGATTGGGGTTATGGGACTCCCTTGACAGTTTGCTTTGAATAAAACTCCTCCAGCAAGGACCGACCTTGGTTTTACATTTGGCTAACAACCTATAACTTTCCCTTGGGGTTGCAAACCCAAGGGTCATCTTTATTTAACCCCCCCCCCCTCCCCCCCGGGCCAGTGCTCCTCTGAGTGTTGGTCCGAACCAAGTAGACTGCGGGGCCACCTCGAGGAAACTTGAGGGTTGGTTTTACTCGTAGGATGTCTCATCCGATGTGCCCTGAGAACGAGATATGTGCAGCTCCTATTGGGATTTGCTGGCACAGTCGGGCGGTCTTGCTGGTCTTGTTTTACCATTGTTGAAATGTCTTGTAACTGGGATTCCGAGACTGATCGGGTCTTTCCGGGAGAAGGAATATCCTTCGTTGATCGTGAGAGCTTGTGATGGGCTAAGTTGGGATACCCCTACAGGGTATAAACTTTCGAGACTAGTGCCCGCGGTTATGTGGCAGATGGGAATTTGTTAATATCCAGTTGTAGAGAACTTGACACTTGACTTAATTAAAATACATCAACCGCGTGTGTAGTCATGATGGTCTCTTTTTGTTGGAGTCCGGGAAGTGAACATGGTTTGGGTTACGTTTGGACACAAGTAGTTCAGGATCACTTCTTGATCACTTCTAGCTTCACGGTCATTGCGTAGCTTCTCATATTACTCTTATTTGCGTATGTTAGCCACCATATTTGCTTAGCGCTTGCTGCAACTCCACCTCATTCTCTTATCCTACCCATAAGCTTAAATAGTCTTGATCTCGCGGGTTTTGAGATTGATGAGTCCTTGTGACTCACATATACTACCAAAACGGTTGTAGGTGCCAATGATACCAATGCAGGTGATGCCACCAAACTCAAGTGGGAGTTCGACAAGGACCTTGGTCATTACTATGTTTTGTTTCCTGATGATCAGTAGTGGAGCCCAGTTGGGACGATCGGGGATCTGGCATTTGGGGTTATCTTCTTTTCATTTGCATGTGTCTGTAGTCAGACTATTTGTGTACTCTGAATGATGTATGAATTAAATTGATCTTTGTGTGAAGTGGCGATTGTAAGCCAACTCTCTTTATCCATTTCTTGTTCGTTACATGGGATTGTGTGAAGATGACCCTTCTTGCGACAAAACCACAATGCGGTTATGCCTCTCAGTCGTGCCTCGACGCATGGGAGATATAGCCGCATCATGGGCGTTACAGACACTCTGCTAGATCAAGAGCTCGAGGGACGTCATCACGCTGAACATGTGCAGAACTCGGAGGTGCCATACATTCGGTACTTGATTGGTCGGAACAAGAAGAAGTTCACTACATCAACCGTGTTGGCAAACGCTTCCCTTTTGGTCTACGATGGTACGTGGACACACTCCCCCCCTCTCATTGCTATGCATCTCCTAGATAGATCTTGCGTGAGCGTAGCAAATTTTTAGAAATTGCATGCTATGTTTCCCAACACATCTATCCCCGCGCACTTAACGTTTCCTCACTTTTCCCCACTCTCTTGTCCAAAACCCTCAGAAATGGTCACAAACGGTGGATGTCGTCAGGTCACTTCTTTGACCGTTAACTCTGACCAGTGGGGCCGCACTGGACTGTGTCGCCCATTGGTCATGACAAGTGGGGTGGCCTTGGACGGTGGCGTTGTTCGACCATTGGGTCATGGTTTAGTTGGCATGTTGGGCCGTTGCATGAAATGCCTGCGCGTGCCGCCATGAGAGAAGCCTACAATGCATGAAGCCTACAATGCATGCATGATGTATCCAGCTAGCCTGCTATGCATGCATGCAGCTAGCCTGCATGCATGCGCTGATGCGTGCCAACCGAGCCGCTTTCATGCACGCCAGCCCCAGCCACCACGGATGCAGCGACGATCGCTGCTTGCATGCGCTGATGCTTGTCTCCTTGATTTAGAACATCATTTGATCCTTTTCGATCCACTCGCATCTGCACCCGTCTTTCTATGACAAATAAATTGAAAAATATTTTTTTATTGTTTTTGGCTGCATGGACTAGGTGGCTACATAGCTCAAGATTCTCAAAACACTTTGAGGCTAGTCAAAGGCCGTGGTAGAAGATGGAGAGGGCCAAAACTCTCCTGACAAGGTCAAGGTAACCCCACGGTCAAACCCTCCTCTTTTCAATCCTTCTACTCCTGGTGATGAGTATCTTGATGCGGAGGGTAATTATGATGATAATGATACAGATGATCCTATGCTTGCTAAACTAAATAAGTTCATGTGCTCCCTCAAAGGAAATAAGCTCACTATGTTTCGTGTGCTTATGGAGATGGTGAGTAAGCACACCATCACCATTAAGTAACTTGAAACCCTCGTCATCGAGGAAGCTTCCTCGACGTGGTGGTGGCTTGTGTAGCTATGCATGCACTAGGTGCTTACGAACAAAGCAAGCTCTCTCAATAAAGAATCAATAATTCAAAAAAAGTACAAACTAGCAAGAACTTGATAATAGGATAGACAGAAAACTTAATAATAGAACTTAATAACATAACATAGACAGCGCCAACAAGCTCAGAGCAGGATCATATAGTTCACTTACAACTTAATAACATAGCATAGATTCAAAAAGAAGAAAAAAGATAGAGGGTTCTAAACCCTAGCCACCGCCTTCTCCACCTCGCTCCTCCGGGCGCCCTTCATTGCTCCTCCGGGGTGTTGTCGATGGGGTATGGTAGAGTGTGCATATGCGTCGCGATGGGGAAGATGTTGTTGTACTCCATGAAGATGTTGTGGGTGGTGAAAGCGATGAGCTCGCACCCACACCAAAACATGCGGCCGAGGAGGTAGAAGGCGTTGAAGGGGTTGGTGAAGTGGGCAAGGATAGCAACCACCACCCCATTTTGGATGACCTCCTCGACGTGGAACATCCCTGGGGATCCCCGTGGGAGGTGGCGGTAGTCGGCCGCCAGGAAGAACTCGGTGAAGCCCCTTGTGATCCTTGATACGTCTCCAATGTACCTATATTTTTTGACTGTTCCATGCTATTATATTATCTGTTTTAGCTGTTTTATATGCATTAATATGCTATTTTATATTATTTTTGGGACTAACCTATTAACCTAGAGCCCACTACCAGTTTCTATTTTTTGCCTATTTTTGAGTTTCGCAGAAGAGGAATACCAAAGGGAGTACAAACGGAATAAAACTTTCGCGATGACCTTTCTTGGACCAAAAGCAAACCAGGAGACTTGTAGATGAAGTTGGAGGAGCCACGAGGCGGCCACAAGGGTGGAGGGCGCGCCCCCTGTCTTGTGGGACCCTCGTGGGTCTCCCGATCTAATTCTTTCGCCAATATATACTCTTATACCCCAAAACCATCAGGGGGCACGAAAATAGTTTTCCACCACTGCAACCTTCTGTGCCCTTGAGATCCCATCTAGGGACCTTTTTCAGTGTCCTGCCGGAGGGGAATTCGATCATGGAGGGCTTCTACATCAAAACCATTGCCCTTCAGATGAATCGTAAGTAGTTTACCACAGACCTACGGGTACATAGCTAGTAGCTAGATGGCTTCTTCTCTCTCTTTGATTCTCAATACCATGTTCTCCTCAATGTTCTTGGAGATCTATTCAATGTAATACTCTTTTGCGGTGTGTTTGCCAAGATCCGCTGAATTGTGGATTTATGACCAGATTATCTATGAATATTATTTTAATCTTATCTGAATTCTTATATGCATGATTCGATATCTTTGCAAGTCTATTCGAATTCTCGGTTTATTTAGGCCTACTAGATTGGTTTTTCTTGCAATGGGAGAAGTGCTTAGCTTTGGGTTCAATCTTGCGGTGTCCTTTCCCAGTGACAGTACGGCAGCAAGGCACGTATTGTATTGTTGCCATCGAGGATAAAAATATGGGGTTTCATCATATTGCTTGAGTTAATTCCTCTACATCATGTCATCTTACTTAATGCGTTACTACGTTCTTTATGAACTTAATACTCTAGATGCATGCTGGATAGCGGTCGGTGTGTGGAGTAATAGTAGTAGATGGAGGCAGGAGTCAGTCTACTTGACACGGACGTGATGCCTACATTCATGATCATTGCCTTAGATATTGTCATAACTTTGCGCTTTTCAATCAATTGCTTGGCAGTAATTTGTTCACCCACCGTAATATTTTCTATCTTGAGAGAAGCCTCTAGTGAAACCTATGCCCCCCAGGTCTCTTTTCCATCATATAAAGTCTCTTTTCCATCATATAAGTTTCCGATCTATTGTTTTGCAATCTTTTACTTTCCGATCTATAAACCAAAAATACGAAAAATATTTACTTTACCGTTTATCTATCTCTATCAGACCTCACTTTTGCAAGTAATCGTGAAGGGATTGACAACCCCTTTATCTCATTGTGTTCAAGTTTGTTTGATTGTTTGTGCAGGTATTCGGTGACTTGTGCATTGTCTCCTACTAGATTGATACCTTGGTTCTCAAACTAAGGGAAATACTTACTCTACTTTGCTGCATCACCCTTTCCTCTTCAAGGGAAAAACCAATGCAAGCTCAAGAGGTAGCAGGAAGAATTTCTGGCGCCGTTGCCGGGGAGATCTAGGCCAAGTCAAGACATACCAAGTACCCATCATAAACTCTCATCTCTTGCATTACATTATTCACCATTCACCTCTCGTTTTCCTCTCCCCCACTTCTAAAATGATCTTTGAAAAGATTCGCCTTTTTTCACCCTTTTCGCCCTTCTTCCATTTGATCTTTTGTTCGCTTGTGTTACCATCTGCCTTCTTTTTGCTTGCATCTTCGCTTGCTAAAAAAATATATGGATCCTCATCCACTTGCTAATCTTTTTAAGAGATCCAATTATGATGAACCAATTGCTAGTGAGTTGCGTGCACTAGATTATCTTTATGAAGTTTTGCTTGAAATTCGTAAATCTAAATTTTTTGATGAAGTGTTAAAAGAAGAAATTTTGAAGTGATTCATGATAGCTCCTTGAATAAAAGCATTATTGCAATGATGTTAATATATTCTATTAATGTCAATTGTGCTAAAAATATGCAAAACTCTAAGCTTGGGGATGCTAGTTTTGTTATGTCCAGTACTTGTTGCAATGATCATGATTGGGGTGATTCTTTTTATGATCTTGAAAATTTATTTAAGCCCCATGATGAATATGAGATTGATAATAATATTTGCAATAATATTGAAAGTGGGTTTGGAAGAGTGTCAACTAGATCCCACATATTTGGAGAATGTTCAATCTTATGATTTTTTTGATAAAAGTTGGTTTGGAGAGGTCATGAATTTAGTTAATGTTGATCCCACTATTTTGGTAGAGTGTCAACTTCGCATGCATGTGGATCGTGTTGAGAATATATTACATGATAGCTATATTGTTGAATTTTCTGTGATCCTACATGTAATTATTATGAGAGAGGAAAATATGGTTGTAGAAATTTTCATGTTACTAATTTACACTCTCTTCATGTTGAGATTCCTATCGTCTCTTTCTTCTTCCTTGCATATGCTAGTTTTTGCTTGCCTTGATAATTTGTTTGCTTTTAAAATGCTTATGCATAGGAAGTATGTTAGACTTAGATGTGTTTGTCACATGTTTTATGATGCTCTCTTTGTGCTTCAAATCTTTTATTTTATGTGAGCATCATTGAAATTATCAATGCCTAGCTAAAAGGCTTTAAAGAAAAGCGCTTGTTGGGAGGCAGCCCAATTTTATTTTTTGTTCTTTGCTTTTTGTTCCTGTTTTTTTTTTGAATAATTCATCTAGCCTCTAGTTAGATGTGATTTTGTGTTTTAAATAGTGTTTGTGCCAAGTAAGATCTTTGGGATAGCTTACGGTGATAGTTGTTTTGATCTTGCTGTGAAACAGAAACTTTTGCGCCCAGGAAAATAATTTGCATAATTCACAGAAGCGTGATTTTGATCTGATTGTTATTTCTATGGATTGGTGGACAAATTTCTTAGGTTGTCCAAATTTTTCAGAGTTTTTGGAGTTACACAAACATTTGAGAGTTACAGATTGCTACACACTGTTCTGTTTTTGATAGATTCTGTTTTCTACGTGTTGTTTGCTTATTTTGATGAATCTATGGGCAGTATCCGGGGGTATGAACCATGGAAAAGTTGGAATATAGTAGATATTACACCAATATAAATAAATAATAAGTTCACAACTGTACCTTAAAGTGGTGATTTATTTTCTTATACTAACGGAGCTTATAAGATTTTCTGTTGAGTTTTGTGTTGTGAAGTTTTCAAGTTTTGGGTAAAGATTTGATGGATTATGGAATAAGGAGTGGCAAGAGCCTAAGCTTGGGGATGCCCATGGAACCCCAAGGTAATATTCAAGGACAACCAAGAGCCTAAGATTGGGGATGCCCCAGAAGGCATCCCCTCTTTCGTCTTCGTCCATCGGTAACTTTGCTTGAGGCTATATTTTTATTCACCACATGATATGTGTTTTGCTTGGAGCGTCTTGTATTATTTGAGTCTTTGCTTTTTAGTTTGCCACAATCATCCTTGTTGTACCCACCTTTTGAGAGAGACGCGCATGAATCATGATTTATTAGAATACTCTATGTGCTTCACTTATATCTTTTGAGTTAGGCAATTTTGCTCTAGTGCTTCACTTATATCTTTTTAGAGCACGACGGTGGTTTTATTTATAGAAATTGATAAGCTCTCATGCTTCAATTGTATTATTTTGAGAGTCTTTAAAAAACATTGTAATTTCCTTTCGTTATAAATTTAGTCCTAATATGATAGGCATCCAAGACGGATATAATAAAAACTTTCGTATAAAGTGCATCGAATACTATGAGAAGTTTGACTCTTTATGATTGTTTAGAGATATGAAGATGGTGATATTAGAGTCATGCTAGTGAGTAGTTGTGAATTTGAGAGATACTTGTGTTAAAGTTTGTGATTCCCATAGCATGCATGTATGGTGAACCGTTATGTGATGAAGTCGGAGCATGATTTATTTTTTGATATTCTTCCTTATGAGTGGCGGTCGTGGACGAGCGATGGTCCTTTCCTACCAATCTATCTGCCTAGGAGCATGTGCGTAGTACTACATTTTGATAACTAATAGATTTTTGCAATAAGTATGTGAGTTCTTTATGACTAATGTTGACTCCATGGATTATACGCACTCTCACCCTTCCACCATTGCTAGCCTCTCTAGTACCATACAACTTTCGCTGGTACCATACACCCACCATATACCTTCCTCAAAACAGCCACCATACCTACCTATTATGGCATTTCCATAGCCATTCCGAGATATATTGCCATGCTACTTTCCACCGTTCCGTTTATTATGATACGCTTCATCATTGTCATATTGCTTTGCATGATCATGTAGTTAACATTGTATTTGTGGCAAAGCCACCTTTCATAATTCTTTCATACATGTCACTCTTGATTCATTGCACATCCCGGTACACTGTCGGAGGCATTCATATAGAGTTATATTTTGTTCTAAATATCGAGTTGTAATTCTTGAGTTGTAAGTAAATATAAGTGTGGTGATCTTCATTATTAGAGCATTGTCCCATGTGAGGAAAGGATGATGGAGGCTATGATTCCCCCACAAGTCGGGATGAGACTCCGGACAAAAAAATAGGCCAAAAAATGAGAAAGGCCCAAAGAAAAAAATGAGAGAAAAGAGAGAAGGGGCAATGTTATTATCCTTTTTCCACACTTGTGCTTCAAAGTAACACCATGATCTTCATGATAGAGAGTATCCTATGATATCACTTTCATATACAAGTGGGAATTTTTCATTATAGAACTTGGCTTGTATATTCCAATCATGGGCTTCCTCAAATTTCCCTAGGTCTTCGTGAGCAAGCGAGTTAGATGCACACCCACTTAGTTTCTTTTTGAGATTTTATACACTTATAGCTCTAGTGCATCCATTGCATGGCAATCCCTACTCACCCACATTGATATCTATTGATGGGCATCTCCATAGCCCGTTGATACACCTAGGTGATGTGAGACTATCTCCCTCTTTTTGTCTTCTCCACAACCACCATATTCTCTTCCACCATAGTGCTATATCCATGGCTCACGCTCATGTATTGCATGAAAGTTGAAAAAGTTTGAGAACATCAAAAGTATGAAATAATTGCTTGGCTTGTCATCGGGGTTGTGCATGATTTAAATACTTTTGTGTGATGAAATGGATCATAGCCAAACTATATGATTTTGTAGGGATAACTTTCTTTGGCCATGTTATTTTGAGAAGACATGATTGCTTTATTAGTATGGTTGAAATATTATAGTTTTTATGTCAATATTAAACTTTTGTTTTGAATCTTACGAATCTGAACATTCATGACACAATAAAGAAGATTACATTCATAAATATGTTAGGTAGCATTCCACATCAAAAATTCTGTTTTTATCATTTACCTACTCGAGGACGAGCACGAATTAAGCTTGGGGATGCTTGATACGTCTCCAACATATCTATAATTTTTTGTTGTTCCATGCTATTATTTTATATGTTTTGTATGTTTTATATGCATTAATATGCTATTTTATATTATTTTTGGGACTAACCTATTAACCTAGAGCCCAGTGCCAGTTTCTGTTTTTTGCCTGTTTTTGAGATTCGCAGAAAAGGGATACCAAACGGTGTCGAAACAGAATAACAATTTCATAATGATCTTTCTTGGACCAGAAGCAAACCAAGAGACTTGGAGATGAAGTCAGAGGAGCCACGAGGCGGCCACAAGGGTGGAGGGCACGCCCAGGGGGGTAGGGGGCGCCCCCCTGTCTTGTATCCCCCTCGTGGGTCTCCTGACCAAATTCTTTTGCCCATATATACTCTTATCCCCCTAAAACCATCATGGGTAGCCACGAAAACTCTTTTCCATCGCCGCAACCTTCTGTACCCATGAGATCCCATCTAGGACCTTTTCCGGTGTCCTGCTGGAGGGGGATTCAATCACAGAGGGCTTCTAAATCAACACCATTGCCCTTCCAATGAAGTGTGAGTAGTTTACCATAGACCTACGGGTCCATAGCTAGTAGCTAGATGGCTTCTTCTCTCTCTCTTTTTGATTCTCAAGACTATGTTCTCCTCGATGTTCTTGAAGATCTATTCGATGTAATACTCTTTTGCGGTGTGTTTGCAGAGATCCGATGAATTGTGGATTTATGATTAGATTATCTATGAATATTATTTGAATCTTCTTTGAATTCTTATATGGATGATTTGATATCTTTGCAAGTCTCTTCAAATTATCGGTTTAGTTTGGCCTACTAGATTGGTTTTTCTTGCAATGGGAGAAGTTCTTAGCTTTGGGTTCAATCTTGTGGTGTCCTTTCCCAGTGACAGTAGGGGCAGCAAGGCACATATTGTATTGTTGCCATCGAGGATAAAAATATGGGGTTCTCATCATATTGCTTGAGTTAATTCCTCTACATCATGTCATCTTACTTAATGCATTACTCTATTCTTTATGAACTTAATACTCTAGATGCATGCTGGATAGCGATCGATGTGTGGAGTAATAGTAGTAGATGCAGGCAGGAGTCGGTCTACTTGACACGAATGTGATGCCTATATTCATGATCATTGCCTGAGATGTCATCATAACTTTGCGTTTTTCTATCAATTGCTCGGCAGTAATTTGTTCACCCACCGTATTATTTTCTATCTTGAGAGAAGTCTCTAGTGAAACCTATGGCCCCCGGGTCTCTTTTCCATCATATAAAGTCTCTTTTCCATCATATAAGTTCTATTTTCCATCATATAAGTTTCCAATATATTATTTTGCAATCCTTTACTTTCTGGTCTATAAACCAAAAATACCAAAAATATTTACTTTACCGGTTATATATCTCTATCTGATCTTACTTTTGCAAGTAACTGTAAAGGGATTGACAACCCATTTATCTCGTTGGGTGCAAGTTTGTTTGATTGTTTGTGCAGGTATTCGGTGACTTGTGCGTTGTCTCCTATTGGATTGATACCTTGGTTCTCAAACTGAGGGAAATACTTACTCTACTTTGCTGCATCACCCTTTACTCTTCAAGGGAAAAACCAACGCAAACTCAAGAGGCCGTAGTCCTGCACCTTGATATCACCCACACACGTAGTGTACGCTCAACGTACATGCCGGCAGGGTAGAGCCTCTCTGACAGGGTGGGTGGGAAGTGGTAGGTTGGTCCGGTGTACTGCATGGTCAAAGAAGATGGGGTCGAAAAACAAGAAGGGGCAGATGGCAGAGGATGGGAGATAGACGAGTGTCGGTGTACAAAAGTATGGGTTTTCTGTACCCCTTACTTGTGCACGGGCAGTCGTAGCCACACCTACGGCAGGGCTTGGCAGGGCAGTAGAAGACAAGATACAAGACTACCAAGACAGCATTAAGACAGTGAATAGAGAGAAGAAGACAAGCTGGACCTCCCCCGGCAACACCCTTGCCGGGGCAGCTTGTGTTGCCCCAGCAAGGCCCTTGTCAAGGCAGCTTGCGAAGCACCAGCAAGGCCACCACCCTTGAGGCTAAGAGCTCTGACATCATCAACAACGTCAAGGCCAAGGCTCGGGGGCGCGTGCATAGTAGCATGCAGATCTTTGTGAAGACTAACGGCCTGTAGGTCCATGTGGGGACCAGGAGGAAAAGACCCCCGGCAAGGCCCTTGCTGGGGACGACTGTGAGGCCCTAAGCAAGACTCTTGTCGGGGAAAATTATGGGGCCACAGCTAGGCCCGCACTCGACAAGGCTTTTCGCCACCTCACGGCCATTCCAGCGTGACGACCAGCTTGCCAACTAGGCAGACGCCTGCATGGTGGCATGCAGATCTTCGTGGAGGCTCTACCATTGAGCCAGCACAGCAGCTAGCCAGCCAGCCTAGAGTTGCATACCTCATTAGCCTAGATGTGTGTCAAGGCAAGGAGAGGCGGCGATGGACAGAACGGCTCTAGTTACCGCCCCCGATAAAGTTGGAGGGCACATAGGCAGCGCATTAAATGCGTTTGTCCTACGATGTTAGCGATAAGCTTGTACACTGTAGATACTTTACACCTCCTGTGTGCCATTGTGGCAACCCCTTTTGATGTATAAAATGAGGCCTGAGGCATAATGGAGGAGGATTCAGACCTTTTATACTGGGCATACATAGCAGCCATACTAAAAACTCAAGAACACAAAATATACACTCAAGTAGGACTAGGGTTTTACGCACCGTTGCGGCCCGAACCTGGGTAAAACCCCCTTCACTAAAAAAAGAATACACTTCCGTGATGATACGTGTTTGTCATAGTAGGTCATGTTTTCTATCATGCATCAACATCCATGACGATTTTATGACAGAATCAAGATAGTCATACCTGTGTTGTCGTAGAAGTGTTCCATGACATTACCAAAATTATCATCACGGAAGAGTCCACTTCCATGACGATAAATCGTGCGTCACAGAAGTGCTTTTGTCAAGGGTGGCCGACACATGGCATCCACCGTAATGGAACACCATTAAGCTATCGGGTCCGATTTTGGATCCTATAACCCGTTAACAGCCCCGACCAATGGGGATTTTCCACATGTAAAATCATCATTGGCTGGAGGAAACACGTGTCGGCTCACTGTTGGGACAGATGTCATCCACTCATTGGACCGAAGGTGCCTATGATACGTCAACACATGGCACGGCCCAACAGAGGCCCATTCCTGTGAAAAGGACGACCCTTTTGACTTGGTCAAAAGGTGGCGTGTCGGCCCACGGAAAGCCTGTTAACGGCCTATTCGCATATAGCCCATTTACAGCCCACTAACCCAGGGCCCGTTACGAACTATCCGAATTAGGCCCAATAGCGTCATCTGGGCCATCCAATATGATTCCATCCCATTTTAACTTCCGGCCCATGTATGGCCCATGAAGTCTTTCGGCCCATATGAGGCCCTTTGTAACTATTGGCCCATTAACGGCCCATGGTGAAACTGGCCCGTAATGAACAGTGTATCACTTTATACCCATTAACGGCCCATTATTCCATTGGGCCATTTCAAGCCCACATTATCTTTCGGCCTTCTTAGGGCCCATTTATTCTTGGGCTCATTTCCAGCATTTGGTTACTTACGGCTCGTTATTGTAATTTTCTGCTTGTGGGCCAAATTCAGCCCATGGATACAGTCGGCCCGTTTGTGGCCCGTTATTACGTTGGGCCCTTTTCATAGCGTCATCAAATACAGCCAATTAATGACGGCCCGTTATGGTCGCCCATGAACGGACGATTCCAACTCTAGCCCGTTTACGGCCATAATGCGGTCTGTTATTGGCCAATGTTTGGCCAATCGATCATACGGCCCGTAGAAGGCCATTGAGGATACGGCCCGTAGAAGGCCCATTGTGTCTACATCCCGAAGAAAGCCCATTGTGTCTATGACCCATAAAAGACCCATTGTTTCTACGCCCCGTAGGAGGCCCATTGTTTCTACGGCCCGTAGAAGGCCCATTGTTTCTATGGCCCGTAGGAGGCCCAGTGTCACTACAGTAAATATGTAGCCCATGGTTATTGTGGCCTAGTTTTAAAAAATAGGTTATTGCGGCCACTAGCAAACCGCGGAAAAAGAACTACACTCACTACAAGCAAACAAATAAACAAGACAACATGGAAATAAATAAGCAAGCAACTTACGCTAGGCTATCACGGCTATTACACATATTACATCCACTGGGCATCAAAGTTCGTCACCAGTGCAAATATAGGGAACAAAGCAGCATATCATATACACTGGTTGTCAAAGTTGGCGACCAGCGCAAATAAATGCCGCAGCAAAACAAGTCCAGAACTGAAACCACGTCAGAAGATCTCAAGAAACAACATACTGGGTACCCATAATGCTGGCAAGATGCTTAGCAAGCTTATTAACTTTCTCTTGTTTGGCGCTTAAATCCTCCAGTGCTTGTTGTTGCACCAGAAAGTATGCATCTGAATTCTGCAGGGACTTCCTCACTCCTTCAGCTTCCTGTCGCAGCACATCTGATCGATGTCTTTCAACTTGAAGTTGAGACTCAAGAAGACGAACTGATTCAGGCAGCGAGTTCGAAGAGCTTGTGCCAGCACTATGTAACATCCCAAAATTCTAAATTTTGGAATGTTGTACTAAATAAATAGATTGAGTGTTTGTTTGATTGTTGTGTGATTGATTGAGTGAAATTTGAACTTCTGAAAGTTAAATGAGAGGGAATAAATGGACTTTCCCAAACTTTCACTTCTGCACTTAGGATCTCCATGTGTTCAAATTCTTTTCAAACACAAAACACTGGAGTGAAGATAATATGACTTCTTCCATTTAAATAAATGAAAAGGGTTTTGAAAAGAGTTGAATTTCATTCGGAAATATTTCCAATTCCTAAACTTCATGCAACTCAATGATATTCATGAGAGAAGATAAAATGACTTCTTCAAAACATATGAAATATGAGTTGGGAGTTTAAAAGAAATCCAATTTAAAGTTCCTTTGAAAATTATTTTCAATTTAGACTTATTTGGGTTTTATTCAAATTATTTTTCTCCAAAAATAAAATATATGGAAATTAGGGTAACATGATTCCCTACAGTAGAAAATTGGAGAGAAATAAATTTGAATCCATTTTGTTTTTTTAAATGATTTTATTGGGTTTTCAATAGGTCAGTAGCACTGTTTGAATTATTAGAATTGTTGTGGATTTTATTTTAAGCTAGATTAATGTTCAAGTCATAGAAAATCTTTTTCTGAAAATTTTCTTATATTATATGCCTATAGTATATTTTAGTTTATTTAGTTTTATTTCTTTTTCTGTAGAAAGTAAATGTTAAAAAAAATCTTTTCCTCTCACCGCGACTGGGCCGGCCCCAGGCCCGACCGCAGCCGTGGCCCAGCCAGCGCCGCTCGCCCCGATCCCAGGCGGGATTCCGTCCGCCGTACGCCGCCGCGCCGCCATGGGAGCCGTCCCTGACCCGGACTCCTGCTGCCGCCTTCCTTGCCCCTCCTCCACGCCATGCACTCCTCCACCGCCTTTAAAAGGCGAAGCCGCCACCCCCTCTCTCCTCTTTTCACCCCTGCCGCCGCCGCCGGATCTCGCCACCACCGCCGCAGCTCCGCCGCCCTGCCCTGTGCTCCACCGCCGCCCTCGACCGACGCTGACGCTGCCGTTGGACTCGCCTCGATGCGTCGCCCCTTCCCCGCTACTCCTCCGTCGCCGCCGAGCCCTGGAGCCACTGCCCCGTCCCTGTCTGAAGCCGCCACCACCGTCTTCCCGAACTCCGGCGATCGCCGCGGTAACCGCCGCCTCCCTCGCCGTTGGATCTGGATCCAACGATCCAGATTCTTTTGTTTTTTCTTTGTTTTATTTAGAGAACGTTAGCTGGTTAGGTATAGAAAACGAATGTTCGCTTTTTAGTTTTTTTCTTTTTCTGTTATTTTTGGCCAGGGACCCGTTTGTGATTAGTTTGTTTACAGATTAGTCCATGTACTTCGAACGATCACTACTTTATGCTCGTTAGTCCAAATCCAACAAAACCAACGCCCACTTCTTCGTTATGATCCCCTCTATCCAGTAAAACAACTTAAACATGTTTTTGCAAATTTAAAATTTGTATTTCAAACAGTTTAGTATTTGAACTTTGTTTGAACGTAACTTGAGTTTCGTAACTCCGTTTGAGTTGATTCTTTTTGCAAATCGAAGCTCTTGAACTAAACTTTCTGATAAGGCCAAATTCACATAGTTTTGGTACTGTTAGAAATTGTTTTATGCTGCAAGAGTTATTTGCTTGGTTTTGATGTTTTCCGATTTGTTTTCTTCGTTCTCTCTGATCTTTTGAGTGATTGCTTATGTGTGGCTACTATTGCTTGCTTACGATAGATTGAACGGAGTGAGACGAATAGAAATATTATGAGTTGAGTGCGAAGCATCTTCATCAATAGTATAGGCAAGTTCACACTTTGATCATACTTTTCACAACCAGTTTTTATGCATTAGTTTCAACCCTCAAACATTGCATTAGTAGGATCTGATTAATATGTGGGTATTGGGAAGTAGATGAGGTAGTACCTATTACCTGTTTTATTATCAAACCCTTGGGAGTTACTTCTACGTTTGTTTATTACCATGCTATGCTAGTAGACGTGGATTGGGTGAGTGTATCCATGACAGATGTGAGATTGTTAATTAATGGTTTATTTAAGGTGGCAACTTCAATACACATCTAGGTGGATTGAGGCACTTGGGTATTCCAGGATTTCCTGTTTGTTTTTGGACAGCCACCCAGGCTCAAAGGGATCATAAGATTGTTCATGCTAGAAATTTCCGTGTGCAGCCACATGCTATTATGGGCTCTAGCATAGTTGATTAAGTCATGCGAACTCTTACAGTGGTAGACTAGCAGATGTAGGGGATGTAGGTTGGTACGGTCTACCCAATCGTAAGGTGCTAGCGCTTCTGAAAGACTATGTCTCGGTCATCCGTTTCTCAAACACCATGCAGTGCGAGAAAACAAACGGAGGAGATCGAGTCTTGTGGGGAAAAGTGCACAACCTCTGTAGAGTGTATAAACTAATCATGATTAGCCGTGTCCTCGGTTATGGACGTTTTGAGTATCTAGTACTTGGATTATCATGTTGATCTCATCATGTTACTTTAATTTAATTTGTTGGGTTTGATGATGATGTTACTTAATTGGGATTGAGAATGCTGTCAACCATTCTCAATGTTTAATAACCACCATAATAGTTAAATAAAATTTATTCCTTTGCAGTAGGAAAAAATTGGCTTTTCGCAAAAACATTATAACCATAGAGCCTCCACCAGCCAAATATACATGTAGTGATAGCCTTTATTCATCATTGCTCTATGGTGTGAATTTGCCAGTACATTCAATGTACAGACCCTTTGTGGCTGCAACGTCTCATGTTGTAGGATCTTATGACGAGTAAGTGATACATTAGGGTTACGATTTCTACACTCAACTTTGCCGTTGGTGTTGATGGGAATCCACAACCTTGTTACTTCCGCTATTTGGATTGAGGTAATAGTATTTGCATTACTTTATACATGTGATTTACCTCTGTTATAAATCCTCGAGTACTGTGTGTGTCAGCATACCGATCCAGGGATGACACTTAAGCACATAGACTGGATCCATTTGGGTCGGGTTGCTACAAGATGGTATTAGAGCACATGTTGACTGTAGGACGTGACCCTAGAGACTGGAAAGCCCATAGGAAAGATTTTCTCTACTACTTTATTTTCAAATAAGATCTCTTATCTCTCTTCTCTTCTGAGTTTATTCAAATATTCCCTTTTAAAGAGACTATACCCTTTTCCCTTTTTGACCACGAAGATTCGACTGATAAGACCACTCCAAGAAGTACAAGATATCGGACAACTAACACCACTTCGGGATGAAGAGGATTTTATCGTGCATTACAATGACGAAACTGCAACGGTGAAGACTCCGAAGACAAGGAGAATTTGAAGGCTTTGAAGAATTTCCAGATTGGTATGACCTAGGAAGGCTACTCTGATAGAGCTTGTCAGACTAAGGAAGTTGTCAATACCCGAGATCAGGGTGTATCGAAGAAAGACTGGAACATGGAGCATTAGAACTCAAAGTTTATGTCAAGGAAACCCTAAGACATGAGGTATAAATTATGGAATGAAATCTCATGGCAGTAACATGGGCATAGACATGGCTGACCATGGTGTTATTGCCCGCTTATGCTATTGTCACTGTGCGGAGTTAAGTATGCAGATGCATGGAAGGATTGGATGGTAGAAGGCTGATGGAGCATCTGTCAGCAAAAGATGCAGTTTTAATCTTAGCTGGTGTATCACCAGGATCTGGAGTATTACTTTCAAGAAGTTTAAGATGGACCTTTAGGAAGTCATATTTGACAAGGAAACAATTCGTGAAGAATTCAGGAACCAGAAGCTGAAAGTAGCCAAGCTGGAGGAGCTAAAACCTCGAGATACTGGAGATTTGTTAGGAAACTAAGGGACAGTAGAACCATGACTCATGCCAAGGATTTTGAAACCTAGAAGTTTGGAATGCAACTCCGGGAATATTAAAGGATGTCACTAGAAAATTCGCGTCAACAGAGATCTGGCAGAGGAACTTCAGAAGGACAAGTACGATCGGAAGAAGCCATCGGAGACATGAACAACACTTGAAGAGTTTGATGATTTTGAAGAATTATTGACCTTTAGAAGACCAAACCCCTGTTATATACTTACGTTAGATGCGACGTCTGTGAGCTGTCATTTGTTTGATGTTTTTCCGACAGCCACCAAATAAAATGCCCTTTTCAAAACTATTGTTTGCATTGTGTGTATCCCTCTCTATCTCTCTCTTACCCCACCCCCTAAAACCCTTGGACCCAATAGAGGATGAATGGAGATGAGCTCATATTACCTGGACCAATGAGTCAATTGGAGCCGGACCGATGGATTCAGAACATGGAGGATCACATGAAGAATAACACTATAGCCGGAAAGGATATGGCCCAGCATGCTCTTCAATGCTTTGAAATAGGTGCTGCTACTTGGTGGAGGATGTACCAAAACATCAATGGATGGCAAGGAGTAACCACTTGGAAGGAATTTAAGTTAACTTGGCTAAAGTCTTGTCTTGTGTCCCAGAAGATGAAGCCTTATGGAAATGATATGAAGAAATCTTGTGCATGCAAGCTTTGTGGAGAAATAGGACACAACCATAAGGAGGACAAAGATGAATGCCCTAATTGTGAAGGAAGTCATCCAGCTGAAGAATGCCCAACTAGGCAGATTACTAGTTCCTTGTGTGAAGGGACTACCCACTAACCTGCTCAGTGTCACATTTACCCCATGGTACAAAGGACCCTCCAGCAGAAGAAAGAAGCAATGAAAGGAGCCCTTATGGAAATTTTAGAAGAACCTGTGATGAAGGAAGAGGTGGAGGACACACCCAAAGAGGACCCAATTAAACCCTGCACCAAGTCTTGCTATTCATGTGGAGAAGAAGGACACCTCTCCCAGAATTGCCTGAATGGGGATCTAGTAGAATTCCCGATAGAGGAAGTAAAGTATGACCCACAGGAAATAGAATCCCTGATTGGAACGGAAAAGTCCAGGAAGAGAAGTAGATTGGATACCAGGAAGGACCTGAGTCATATCACCTGTTTCAGGTGCAAGGAGTCAAGGCACTACTTTAGTAGTTTCCCAAAAAGGAAGTCGAGGACCCAAGGAGGCTATGTAATCACAAGGAAACTTTGAGACTTGTCAGAAGTGATATGTTTTCGTTGTAATGAAGCAGGGCACTTTGCCAGAGATTGTCCCAAGGAGAAGGAGACTTGTGATAATTAGTTGTGTCTGTGAGAAGTATAGTAGTAGTAGTAGTGAGAACATTTCCTTTATATTGAGAAGTTGAGGCATGTAAAGTAAATACATAAGATTGTAGTAATTGGAGAATCAATAAAGTTATCATCGTTGATATTGATTTGGATTTTTACTCTATGAAGAAAGATTTGACCATTTTTCGAGGATATGGGAAATATGGTATATGGAAGATTGGAGCATTTCAAGGGTGGTAGTACCCTGTGAGGAGATTTGACCTCTGGAGAGGATTATGATATTCCACGGAGTGGACTTCGGACAAAATAAGAAGGAGTTTTGTCTCGATATGTGGGATACCCCAAGAATATGAAGGGTTGAAGTATTATGGGACATAAAGGAGATATAAGGTTGGTAATATGGAGCAATTGTAACTCCATGATGAGTTTGAGTAATCACTTCTTAGTTTGGTACCAGTAGAATGAAGGGAGACGGTACAATTGGATGGATTTAAGGAATGCTAGGAAGCTGGATGTTGGAGTAATGGTCAGTTGCCCCGAGGATGATTTCAATGTTTACAAGTGACGAGATGGGCCATAACCCATAGGCCCCAGGACCTGCCAAAAAGCAAGCACATTCTTGCTGAAGGAAAAACCCTGGAAGAAGATACAACTTTATTCGATAGACGATTTTATAGGGGTAACGCAAAACCTGAGAGTTGTGAAGGAACGATAGATGTTTGTTTGGCTTACAGAATCAATGGATTTATCCGAACTTGGTTCGTTGATAAGAGAAAGTCTGCAATGCTTGTGAGGGTGACCGAGTGTTAGAATGCGAGATTCGCTAAACCATATACAATGTAATGATTTGGGTGCGGGATGGATTGATCACCATACCGACTTACTCTTATTATTCGCTTTGCTATGTGGGATGGTAAATCTGAGTGACTTACCCATAGTAGAGAGACGACGATCAAAACCTTGTTTAAACCTTAGAATGGTATAAGTACTTTTCCTTGTACAAGGCAGTTGTTGCCAATTGTAGGATATACGGTGAGGTTCAACCCAGACCCATTTTCTGCAGGAGCAACCATAAATTGTTGACCACCATGAGATATCAATAGTTGTTTAGTATTGGTGCCAGACCCGTTAGCTATGAATACCCAATCCCAGAAGAAACGTACCAAGACGAAAGGACAAAAGAATTGAGGAAAAGGTTATGCCACTACCGGAAGATCCCAGAGAAGGAATTTTTCCCGAGAATCTGAGAAGATCGACACTGTCAACAATAAGGATGGAGTATATGAGTTTTGATGGAACTGTAACCATGCTTCTAAGGGTGGTAGCACCCCAGACCCCCGGTGACAATCAATGGATTTTGAGAAGACCCCAAACCCTAACATATTTCTTGCTAGCCTCTCCGAATCTTGAGGACGAGATTCATTTTAAGGGTGGTAGGTTTGTAACATCCCAAAACTCTAAATTTTGGAATGTTATACTAAATAAATAGATTGAGTGTTTGTTTGATTGTTGTGTGATTGATTGAGTGAAATTTCAACTTTTGAAAGTTAAATGAGAGGGAATAAAAGGACTTCCCCAAACTTTCACTTCTGCACTTAGGATCTCCATGTGTTCAAATTCTTTTCAAACACAAAACCTTGGAGTGAAGATAATATGACTTCTTCCATTTAAATAAATGAAAAGGGTTTTGAAAAGAGTTGAATTTCATTCGGAAATATTTCCAATTCTTAAACTTCATGCAACTCAATGATTTTCATGAGAGAAGATAAAATGACTTCTTCAAAACATATGAAATATGAGTTGGGAGTTTAAAAGAAATCCAATTTAAAGTTCCTTTGAAAATTATTTTCAATTTGGACTTATTTGGGTTTTATTCAAATTATTTTTCTCCAAAAATAAAATATATGGAAATTAGGGTAACATGATTCCCTAAAGTAGAAAATTGGAGAGAAATAAATTTGAATACATTTTGTTTTTTTAATGATTTTATTGGGTTTTAAATAGGTCAGTAGCACTGTTTGAATTATTAGAATTGTTATGGATTTTATTTTACGCTAGATTAATGTTCAAGTCGTAGAAAATCTTTTTCTACAAATTTTGTTATATTATATGCCTATAGTATATTTTAGTTTATTTAGTTTTATTTCTTTTTCTGTAGAAAGTAAATGTTAAAAAAAATCTTTCCCTCTCGCCGTGACTGGGCCGACCCAAGGCCCGACCTGTGACGCCCGGATAATTAGGCTACAATAATCCCGCGTTAACGATGCCACGTCACCTCGGTTACTGTTGATAAACTCGAGTTAGTTCAAAAACGATTCAAATTAAAATTTAAAATATAGGCAAACAATAAAAGTTTTCAAATATTAAAATTTAAATGTTCGGAGTGAACCAAATAATACATAGGTAATTATGGTGGAGGAACCACACTCTTATAAAATGTGTAATTATTCTAAAATGAATAAAACAGTAGCAAAACCGATATTTAAATGCTTTTATAAATAAATAAAATACTAAACTAAATTGTTTTGGGATAAAACCTTTTGTGGCAGTGGTTTCATGTTATTACTAATTTAGGGATCATTTTAATATTAAGTAAAAAGTAAACTTAAAAGAAAGTAAAATAAAAACAAAAAGAAAATAAATAGAAAGAAAAGAAAACACAAAACCAGAAAAGAAAACTAACAAAAAAAAGGAAGAAAGACCCCCCCCCCTGCTGGGCCAAGTGGCCCAGCTGGCCTCCACCGGCCCAG
>NC_057795.1:350742097-350743379 GCF_018294505.1 Triticum aestivum | reverse complement strand
GCCCCCCTCGATCCAGATCAGATCGGGCGCATCGCCCCTGCGCCCCTCGACAGCACCTCGCCGCTCGCCGAACTCCTCCCCGCTGCGCCACGACGACCACGTCCCTCCGCCCGACGCTGCCCACAGTCGCCTCCCGACGGACCTTGCTGGAGTTGCCCCGTCGCCGGCCTGCCTCCTCCTCCCCGCCGGACTCCTTCCGCTCCGTCCCGGTCGTCTCTGTCGACCACCCCGGCCCGGCCTCTCCACGCTTCGTCATCCTCCTCTCTCCAACGATGTGAGCAAGCCCCCCCTCTCCTCTCTGCCCCACTCAATGCGCCGTCACCGTCGCCACTCGCACGTCCGCCCGCGCCCTGCCCGTGGCCCCCGCGCTGGCCACGCCCAGTGCGCGCATCTGGCCCTGCAACCGCTGCTGCCGCTGCGCCTCCCTAGCGCCCGCCGCGCCTGCGGTGGCCCTTGCGGCCTCGCCTCTCCGCTGGTCACCACTGCACCTGCCTCGCCCCTGCTTCCCCTTGCCGGTGCCGTGCCGCCGCTCCGGTGGCCATCGCCGGCCATGGCCTTGCCCGCGCCCCGTTCGGGCGAGCGCCCGCACCCGCTCGCCCGTGCCCTCTAGGCCCCGATGGGCCACAGACATGTGGGGCCCGGCCCAGAACATTAAAAAAAGAGAAGAAGAGAAAAAGGAAATAAAAAATGACTTAATAAAATTAATTAATAATTAATTAATTAATTAGTGAAGTAATTAACTTAACTAACCCTAATTAGTTAACTAATTAACTCTAATTAAACCTGCTAATTAAAAGTTAATAGATAATTAGTCTTCAGCCAATGACATGTGGGACCTGCCTGTCAGTTTGGCTAAGTCAACTAACTGGTTGACTGATGACACCACGCTGACCTCATGCTGACATCATAATGGCAATTTTAAATTAAATTAATTCTGTTAATTCTAAAAATGAATTAAAAACTTTGGAAATTAATATAAAATAAACCGTAGATCGGATGTAAAAACTTTGTACATCAAAGTTGCTCAGAACGACGAGACGATTCCGGATACGCAGTCCGTTCGTCCGCCACACACCCCTAACCTATCGAACTCGCAACTTTCCCCCTCCGGCTCCTCTGCCCGAAAACGCGAAACACCGGGAATACTTCCCGGATGTTTCCCCCCTTAACCGGTACCACCTCATACCACGTTAGGGCACACCTAGCACCGCTCTTTGTCACGTCACGCATCGTCGTGTTTATGTTTGCATTGTATTCATTGTTTCTTCCCCCTCTTATCTCC
>NC_057795.1:350738292-350741159 GCF_018294505.1 Triticum aestivum | reverse complement strand
GGCCGGGCATGACCCAGGAAAGTGTGTCCGGCCAAATGGGATCAAGCGTGTTGGGTTATGTGGTGCACCCCTGCAGGGAAGTTAATCTATTCGAATAGCCGTGATCTTCGGTAACAGGACGACTTGGAGTTGTACCTTGACCTTATGACAACTAGAACCGGATACTTAATAAAACACACCCTTCCAAGTTCCACAGACAACCCGGTGATCGCTTTTCCGCAGGGCGACGAGGAGAGGATTGCCGGGTAGGATTATGCTACTGGAGATGCTATTTGGAGTTGCTACTTGGAGATGCTACTTGGAGGACTTCAATCTACTCTCTTCTAAATGCTGCAAGACGGAGGCTGCCAGAAGCGTAGTCTACGATAGGACTAGATATCCCCCTCTTATTCTGGCATTCTGCAGTTCAGTCCACCGATATGTCCTCCTTACACATATACCCATGCATATGTAGTGTAGCTCCTTGCTTGCGAGTACTTTGGATGAGTACTCACAGTTGCTTTTCTCCCTCTTTTCCCCTTTCCCTTCTACCTGGTTGTCGCAACCAGATGCTGGAGCCCTGGAGCCAGATGCCAACATCGGCGACGACTCCTACTACACCGGAGGTGCCTACTACTACGTGCAGCCCGCTGACGACGACCTGGAGTAGTTTAGGAGGATCCCAGGCAGGAGGCCTGCGCCTCTTTCGATCTGTATCCCAGTTTGTGCTAGCCTTCTTAAGGCAAACTTGTTTAACTTATGTCTGTACTCAGATATTGTTGCTTCCGCTGACTCGTCTATGATCGAGCACTTGTATTCGAGCCCTCGAGGCCCCTGGCTTGTATTATGATGCTTGTATGACTTATTTATGTTTTAGAGTTGTGTTGTGATATCTTCCTGTGAGTCCCTGATCTTGATCGTACACATTTGCGTGCATGATTAGTGTACGATTAAATCGGGGGCGTCACAAGTTGGTATCAGAGCCGACTGCCTGTAGGAATCCCCCTTCCACACTCCTTGGCCGAAGTCGAGTCTAGACTTTACAAAACTTTTACTAACTTGGCTGTGTGGCCCATGGGCCCACGTCGCCATTGGGTGGTATTAGGATCTTTTATTCCTCGACCTATACTCTGGGACTCTGACATCTCTTCTATTCGGGTTAAATGAATTTTACTAAATCTAACATTAGGATCTCGTTATCATTTTCACCCGGAGAGCCCCTTATTACTGATGATCGTCTGCTGCACCAGAAGACCCTGAAGATACTCTCCGCTGTTAACCCGAGAACTTGTGTTCATCGCGTTTGCAATTCACCTTCCACCGCAAACCCTTATGGATAACTACTTGCATTTGTTATTCTTACATTCAACCCCAGTGGTCCTGTTATTACAAGATACCCTGAAAAACTCGTCGTGGTTTCGATAATCCCTTGAGCTTACTGCCTTGCTGTTCTTGTCACTTGAATACCCCTACGGTTAATTCTCGCATTTATCGAGTATCCGCCCATCCCCCAGTTGTTCATGTGTTACACAAAAGTCTTCGAAATACCACCCGATATTCCGAAAATCCTCAGCAACTTATTGCTCTGGAATTTCTTGTTTGCTTTCATTATGATTAATCCCATAAGTATATAAATCATATTGACATTCCTTGTCATTACCATTTTGAGTCTGTTGACTCAATATGTTTGCGAATACACGCAATCATCATTGATCCTTATAAGTTACTTTTCCGGCTGAGCTGCCATTCTTTTTACTGGAATTGGTTCTCGACCAATCCAATTGTCTTTGATTGTACCCTACGGCTATTCAACTTACCCACCCCTAATCAGAGCATTGCTTCTGATCCCTTGATTTGGAAATCATAATTTCTTTGCATTTGACAATTGAGTTAGTCAGTTGTTTCTATAATCTGCTTCCTCTAGTTGAGTACCGATGCTCACGTCAGATCCCTTGTGGACCACCAGATCCTTTGTCGGATTTTATCTGACAACGCCCTTCATAATCAATAAACTTGTGAGCCTTTTCTCGGATACATAATGCCTTTGTTAAATTGTATCGTCTGCTTTCTCAACCATGCTCTGCCTTCGAGCTTGAGTTACTTACTTCTAAAATATTCTGGTATAGGATTCTAAGATGCCCCGATGGGTTGAACCTATGCCTTCCTTAATATGTGTGAACTCGAAAGTTTTCACGAGTCATACTCTTCTGGTATTTTGCCAGATAAAATTTCAAAACTACAACTTCATTGAGCGCGAGAAGTGAATGAAAGGTTGTGCATTGGAGAAGTGGGAGTCGACCTTGAACTTTGCGTTCATGCCCATGGACACGATGTACATCTTCTCATCGAAGTTTCTTTTAAAATCAATTATTCCCTTGGTATAAGTTCATCTTATATCTGAGATCTGGCCTTTTTGCAATCATGGTTCTGACCATGTTCTCCTTTAAATATCATGTCCTGTGCAAGTTTAAGCACTTGTCTTCTATAGAGCAATACCCCAGTTCAACTTCTAGTTTGATCTGTCGTCGAGTATTACCCCCTGGTATCTCAAGATTATCATGGAACTGCATAACTTCTTATGAGTTCTTCATCAAGTGCTACCTTTCCACTGATTCCAATTTTTCACGGGCTCTGAGTTATTATACACTCAAAGACACCGATAACTGAATCGAGTTCGCATTGCGATTCAACAAGTATTTGAACCCATCACTGCTTACAAATTTATTAATCCTTCAAGTCATTCCTAGCCTGATCGGCTATATCATTATCGAGCTAATTTTAACTGTGCTACCCGGTCCTTCTTCCCGGAGCACAATTTTCGACGATGAACTAACCTTACGTCGATCATCATCGTCATATCATTTCGCCTTGAACAACAAGCTTGGTTT
>NC_057795.1:350736480-350738282 GCF_018294505.1 Triticum aestivum | reverse complement strand
TATAGATTCCTTTTCAGCAAGGTTATCCATTCATCCATGAGGAAATTGTAAGACTTATTCTACAAGTTATTCTTGATGGATCCTTCGTGTTTCCAAAGTCTGATCTTCACCTGAAGACCATGTCACCGCTATCTCGAAGCATGTCAATGGTACTCCGATTTTCAACTGGCACGTTTGAAGCACGATGCTATATTTTAATTATCAATTATCCTAACACTGTTGTATGAGTAATATCATGAGATTCCTCCCCCCTTACCTAAATGGTTTTCTACTTTATATCCTGTCATGGATATCTTGCTCTGCTTGTCCTTGGGAAGGATATACCCTCGAAATATGTGTTTAAACATATTTTCCATTCCATTGTTCTATTTGATCTGATGATCACCTTTTCCTTTCCATTGTTTTGTTTAACCTTTCTTGTGATCTATATGATCTAAGCAGTAATGTTCTCCTGCTTATGTAAACACCTCGGTGTACAACTCTGTCAGCAAGACCCTGTTACTATTGTTGAAAACATTCCGGTAACCACCGATGGACGAGAACTTTGCCTATTGGCCCGCCTCGTTCAACGAGCAGGAAAATGGTTCTCTTCGTCCCTCGCCCTTGGTATCGATGTTGTTGCCGACATAACTGATAGGCTACCCTCTAACACGCCTTACTATCGTGATTGTGCAAGGTGTCGGCCCCTTCCTACTTTCACCCACATGGTGGGCCCATAACCCACAGTTCCACCAGGATCAAAACCTGACTCTCCTGTACAGCCCTGTTACTAATGGTTATTTCCCACGCTTGGCTTCATATTTAATTCACGGCCCACCTTCCTAATGCTCTATTCTGGTATCAGACGCAATACTTACTCTCGTTGCTCTGAAACCCTTTCTCACTCCGGTTCAGACTTCGAGAAACTATCTATCCGCTTGGAACCTCTTATTGTACCTTCGTACCTTACCCTCGACATATTTTATTGGTTCAACTCAAGAGATACTCTTATGCTCATTCATGGGTTAACCCCAGATTGTCTCTCTCATAAGCATTCTGTCGTAGCCGAGCTGCCCCTTACCTATTCGTAAGTACATTGGAGTTCCCGAAGAAAAGGACGACTTCACCATGATGACCTGAAGCACAGAAATAAAGACGTCAATGTAACGGATCAACCTCTTCGAGAAGAGCAACTATGACCGGGAAGAATCGTTAGAGTTTCGAAACCAGATCCCTTCCCCCTTATAACCGCTCCTAAATCTCGGGACGAGATTTCTTGTAGTGGAGGAGAATTGTGACGCCCGGATAATTAGGCTACAATAATCCCGCGTTAACGATGCCACGTCACCTCGGTTACTGTTGATAAACTCGAGTTAGTTCAAAAACGATTCAAATTAAAATTTAAAATATAGGCAAACAATAAAAGTTTTCAAATATTAAAATTTAAATGTTCGGAGTGAACCAAATAATACATAGGTAATTATGGTGGAGGAACCACACTCTTATAAAATGTGTAATTATTCTAAAATGAATAAAACAGTAGCAAAACCGATATTTAAATGCTTTTATAAATAAATAAAATACTAAACTAAATTGTTTTGGGATAAAACCTTTTGTGGCAGTGGTTTCATGTTATTACTAATTTAGGGATCATTTTAATATTAAGTAAAAAGTAAACTTAAAAGAAAGTAAAATAAAAACAAAAAGAAAATAAATAGAAAGAAAAGAAAACACAAAACCAGAAAAGAAAACTAACAAAAAAAAGGAAGAAAGACCCCCCCCCCTGCTGGGCCAAGTGGCCCAGCTGGCCTCCACCGGCCCAG
>NC_057795.1:350702501-350736470 GCF_018294505.1 Triticum aestivum | reverse complement strand
GATCGGGCGCATCGCCCCTGCGCCCCTCGACAGCACCTCGCCGCTCGCCGAACTCCTCCCCGCTGCGCCACGACGACCACGTCCCTCCGCCCGACGCTGCCCACAGTCGCCTCCCGACGGACCTTGCTGGAGTTGCCCCGTCGCCGGCCTGCCTCCTCCTCCCCGCCGGACTCCTTCCGCTCCGTCCCGGTCGTCTTTGTCGACCACCCCGGCCCGGCCTCTCCACGCTTCGTCATCCTCCTCTCTCCAACGATGTGAGCAAGCCCCCCCTCTCCTCTCTGCCCCACTCAATGCGCCGTAACCGTCGCCACTCGCACGTCCGCCCGCGCCCTGCCCGTGGCCCCCGCGCTGGCCACGCCCAGTGCGCGCATATGGCCCTGCAACCGCTGCGCCTCCCTAGCGCCCGCCGCGCCTGCGGTGGCCCTTGCGGCCTCGCCTCTCCGCCGGTCACCACTGCACCTGCCTCGCCCCTGCTTCCCCTTGCCGGTGCCGTGCCGCCGCTCCGGTGGCCATCGCCGGCCATGGCCTTGCCCGCGCCCCGTTCGGGCGAGCGCCCGCACCCGCTCGCCCATGCCCTCTAGGCCCCGATGGGCCACAGACATGTGGGGCCCGGCCCAGAACATTAAAAAAAAGAGAAGAAGAGAAAAAGGAAATAAAAAATGACTTAATAAAATTAATTAATAATTAATTAATTAATTAGTGAAGTAATTAACTTAACTAACCCTAATTAGTTAACTAATTAACTCTAATTAAACCTGCTAATTAAAAGTTAACAGATAATTAGTCTTCAGCCAATGACATGTGGGACCTGCCTGTCAGTTTGGCTAAGTCAACTAACTGGTTGACTGATGACACCACGCTGACCTCATGCTGACATCATAATGGCAATTTTAAATTAAATTAATTCTGTTAATTCTAAAAATGAATTAAAAACTTTGGAAATTAATATAAAATAAACCGTAGATCGGATGTAAAAACTTTGTACATCAAAGTTGCTCAGAACGACGAGACGATTCCGGATACGCAGTCCGTTCGTCCGCCACACACCCCTAACCTATCGAACTCGCAACTTTCCCCCTCCGGCTCCTCTGCCCGAAAACGCGAAACACCGGGAATACTTCCCGGATGTTTCCCCCCTTAACCGGTACCACCTCATACCACGTTAGGGCACACCTAGCACCGCTCTTTGTCACGTCATGCATCGTCGTGTTTATGTTTGCATTGTATTCATTGTTTCTTCCCCCTCTTATCTCCGGTAGACTACGAGACCGACGCTGCTGCTGCCCAGTTCGACTACGGAGTTGACGACCCCTCCTTCTTGCCAGAGCAACCAGGCAAGCCCCCCCCCCTTGATCACCAGATATCGCCTATTCTACTCTATACTGCTTGCATTAGAGTAGTGTAGCATGTTACTGTTTTCAGTTAATCCTATACTGCTGCATAGCATGTCCTTGTTACTACTGTTGTTACCATTACCTGCTATCCTACTGCTTAGTATAGGATGCTAGTGTTCCATCAGTGGCCCTACACTCTTGTCCGTCTGCCATGCTATACTACTGGGCCGTGATCACTTCGGGAGGTGATCACGGGCATATACTATATACTTTACACAGTTACATTACCTGTGATACTGATCGGAGACGGGGGCTGAAGGGGCAGGTGGCTCCATTCCGGTAGAGGTGGGCCTGGGTTCCCGACGGCCCCCGACTGTTACTTTGTGGCGAAGCGGCAGGGCAGGTTGAGACCACCTAGGAGACAGGTGGGCCTGGCCCTGTTCGGCGTTCGCGGATACTTAACACGCTTAACGAGATCTTGGTATTTGATCTGAGTCTGGCTACGAGCCTATACGCACTAACCATCTACGCGGGAGTAGTTATGGGTATCCCGACGTCGTGGTATCAGCCGAAGCACTTCAGACGTCAGCGACGGAGCGGCGCGCGCCGAATTGGACTGGAACGCCACTAGGCTAGGTCTGCTTTCGGCCGCCCTCGCAACGTGCAGGTGTGCTATGGGCGATGGGCCCAGACCCCTGTGCGCTTAGGTTTAGACCGGCGTGCTGGCCTCTCTGTTTTGCCTAGGTGGGGCTGCGACGTGTTGATCTTCCGCGGCCGGGCATGACCCAGGAAAGTGTGTCCGGCCAAATGGGATCAAGCGTGTTGGGTTATGTGGTGCACCCCTGCAGGGAAGTTAATCTATTTGAATAGCCGTGATCTTCGGTAACAGGACGACTTGGAGTTGTACCTTGACCTTATGACAACTAGAACCGGATACTTAATAAAACACACCCTTCCAAGTTCCACAGACAACCCGGTGATCGCTTTTCCGCAGGGCGACGAGGAGAGGATTGCCGGGTAGGATTATGCTACTGGAGATGCTATTTGGAGTTGCTACTTGGAGATGCTACTTGGAGGACTTCAATCTACTCTCTTCTAAATGCTGCAAGACGGAGGCTGCCAGAAGCGTAGTCTACGATAGGACTAGATATCCCCCTCTTATTCTGGCATTCTGCAGTTCAGTCCACCGATATGTCCTCCTTACACATATACCCATGCATATGTAGTGTAGCTCCTTGCTTGCGAGTACTTTGGATGAGTACTCACGGTTGCTTTTCTCCCTCTTTTCCCCTTTCCCTTCTACCTGGTTGTCGCAACCAGATGCTGGAGCCCTGGAGCCAGATGCCAACATCGGTGACGACTCCTACTACACCGGAGGTGCCTACTACTACGTGCAGCCCGCTGACGACGACCTGGAGTAGTTTAGGAGGATCCCAGGCAGGAGGCCTGCGCCTCTTTCGATCTGTATCCCAGTTTGTGCTAGCCTTCTTAAGGCAAACTTGTTTAACTTATGTCTGTACTCAGATATTGTTGCTTCCGCTGACTCGTCTATGATCGAGCACTTGTATTCGAGCCCTCGAGGCCCCTGGCTTGTATTATGATGCTTGTATGACTTATTTATGTTTTAGAGTTGTGTTGTGATATCTTCCCGTGAGTCCCTGATCTTGATCATACACATTTGCGTGCATGATTAGTGTACGATTAAATCGGGGGCGTCACACGACCGTAGTCGCGGCCCAGCCAGCGCCGCTCGTCCCGATCCTAGGCGGGATTCCGTCCGCCGTCCGCCGCCGCGCCGCCATGGGAGGCGTCCCCGACTCGGACTCCTGCTACCGCCTTCCTTGCCCCTCCACCACGCCACGCACTCCTCCTCCGCCTTTAAAAGGCGAAGCCGCCACCCCCTCTCTCCTCTTTTCTCCCCTGCCGCCGTCACCGGATCTCGCCACCACCGCTGCAGCTCCGCCGCCCTGCCCCGCGCTCCACCGCCGCCCTCGACTAACGCTGACACCATCGTTGGACTCGCCTCGATGCGCCGCCCTTTCCCCTCTACTCCGCCGTCGCTATCGAGCCCTGAAGCCACCGCCCCGTCCCCGTCCGAAGCCGTCGCCGCCGTCTTCCCGAACTCCGGAGATCGCCGTGGTAACCGTCGCCTCCCTTGCCGTTGGATCTGGATACAACGATCCAGATTCTTTTGTTTTTTTCTTTATTTTATTTAGAGAACGTTCGCTGGTTAGGTATAGAAAACGAACGTTCGCTTTTTAGTTTTTTTATTTTTCTGTTATTTTCGGCCAGGGACCCGTTTGTGATTAGTTTGTTTATAGATTAATCCCTGTACTTCAAAGGATCACTACTGTCTGCTCGTTAGTCCAAATCCAACGAAACCAACGCCCATTTCTTCGTTATGATCCCCTCTATCCAGTAAAACAACTTAAACATGTTTTTTCAAATTTAAAATTTGTATTTCAAAAAACAGTTTAGTATTTGAACTTTGTTTGAACATAACTTGAGTTTCGTAACTCCGTTTGAGTTGATTCTTTTTGCAAATCGAAGCTCTTGAACTAAACTTTCTGATAAGGCCAAATTCACATAGTTTTGGTACTGTTAGAAATTGTTTTATGCTGCAAGAGTTATTTGCTTGGTTTTGATGTTTTCCGATTTGTTTTCTTCGTTCTCTCTGATCTTTTGAGTGATTGCTTATGTGTGGTTACTATTGCTTGCTTACGATAGATTGAACGGAGTGAGACGAATAGAAATATTAGGAGTTGAGTGCAAAGCATCTTCATCAACAGTACAGGCAAGTTCACACTTTGATCATACTTTTCACACCCAGTTTTTATGCATTACTTTCAACCCTCAAACATTGCATTAGTAGGATCTGATTAATATGTGGGTATTGGGAAGTAGATGAGGTAGTACCTATTACCTGTTTTATTATCAAACCCTTGGGAGTTACTTCTACGTTTGTTTATTACCATGCTATGCTAGTAGACGTGGATTGGGTGAGTGTATCCATGACAGATGTGAGATTGTTAATTAATGGTTTATTGAAGGTGGCAAATTTAATACACAACTAGGTGGATTGACGCACTTGGGTATTCCAGGATTGCCTGTTTGTTTTTGGACCGCCACCCAGGCTCAAAGGGATCATAAGATTGTTCATGCTAGAAACTTCCGTGTGCAGCCACATGCTATTATGGGCTCTAGCATAGTTGATTAAGTCGTGCGAACTCTTAAAGTGGTAGACTAGCAGATGTAGGGGATGTAGGTTGGTACGGTCTACCCAATCGTAAGGTGCTAGCGCTTCTGAAAGACTGTCTCGGTCATCCGTTTCTCAAACACCATGCAGTGCGAGAAAACAAACAGAGGAGATCGAGTCTTGTGGGGAAAAGTGCGCAACCTCTGCAGAGTGTATAAACTAATCATGATTAGTCGTGTCCCCGGTTATGGACGTTTTGAGTATCTAGTACTTGGATTATCATGTTGATTTCATCATGTTACTTTAATTTAATTTGTTGGGTTTGATGATGATGTTACTTAATTGGGATTGAGAATGCTGTCAACCATTCTCAATGTTTAACAACCACAATGATAGTTAAATAAAATTTATTCCTTTGCAGTAGGGAAAAATTCGCTTTTCGCAAAAACATTATAACCATAGAGCCTCCACCAGCCAAATATGCATGTAGTGATAGCCTTTATTCATCATTGCTCTATGGTGTGAATTTGCCAGTACATTCAATGTACAGACCCTTTATGGCTGCAACATCTCATGTTGCAGGATCTTACGACGAGTAAGTGATACGTTAGGGTTACGATTTCTACACTCAACTTTGCCGTTGGTGTTGATGGGAATCCACAACCTTGTTACTTCCGCTATTTGGATTGAGGTAATAGTATTTGCGTTACTTTATACATGTGATTTACCTCTGTTATAAATCCTCAAGTACTGTGTGTGTCAGCATACCGATCCAGGGATGACACTTAAGCACAGAGACTGGATCCATTTCGGTCGGGTCGCTACAAGATGGTATCAGAGCACATGTTGACTGTAGGACGTGACCCTAGAGACTAGCAAGCCCATAGGAAAGATTTTCTCTACTACTTTATTTTCAAAAAAGATCTCTTATCTCTCTTCTCTTCTGAGTTTATTCAAATATTCCCTTTTAAAGAGACTATACCCCTTTCCCTTTTTGACCACGAAGATTCGACTAATAAGACCACTCTAAGAAGTACAAGATATCGGACAACTAAGACCACTTTGGGATGAAGAGGATTTTATCGTGCATTACAATGATGAAACTACAACGGTGAAGACTTCGAAGACTAGGAGAATTTGAAGGCTTTGAAGAATTTCCAGATTGGTATGACCTAGGAAGGCTACTCTGATAGAGCTTGTCAAACTAAGGAAGTTGTCAATACCCGAGATCAGGGTGTATCGAAGAAAGACTGGAACATGGAGCATTAGAACTCAGAGTTTATGTCAAGGAAACCCTAAGACATGAGGTATAAATTATGGAATGACCCTTTATTCATCATTGCTCTATGGTGTGAATTTGCCAGTACATTCAATGTACTGACCCTTTGTGGCTGCAACGTCTCATGTTGCAGGATCTTACGACGAGTAAGTGATATGTTAGGGTTACGATTTCTACACTCAACTTTGCCGTTGGTGTTGATGGGAATCCACAACCTTGTTACTTCCGCTATTTCGATTGAGGTAATAGTATTTGCGTTACTTTATACATGTGATTTACCTCTGTTATAAATCCTCGAGTACTGTGTGTGTCAGCATACCGATCCAGGGATGACACTTAAGCACAGAGACTGGATCCATTCGGGTCGGGTCGCTACATAGTAGTTGTCAGTAACTCGAACACTACATCAAGACATGACTATTGGGTTCTCACACCGTCGTCAAGATAGTTTTTATCAGCTTTCTTGGAGACCAACAGGGATGTCTCACTGTATTGAACCTTATCTACATTACTTCCTTTACCATTGCATAACGGGGTACTGTTCTCCAATATTTTGTCCGCATTCTAAAAGAAAAACAAGCAGCCGCATCACAGGATTACCATGTTGTATATGAAACTCATTTTGGTAAATGAGTTCAATAGTAAAGTGGACAGGATAGTAGCATGAAACAAACATATATCTATGTACCATGGTCACTTTATGGTCTATATCATTCTAGTTTTTGTTGCCAAATCAAGATAGAGACACAGTTCAAATAATATTTGTTCAAGACAAAGTAGAATACACAGAATATAAGTGTGGGAAACTATAGAGCAATAACAACACTTGTAATGTGCATGACATGAGAACATAACTGTTTATTCAATTGAAACTGAAATCAACACAGAGCAAGTTACCACAGCAAACCAGTTAAAGAAACGGGTTTAAAATATACCTGTTGCACCATTGGAGTTTCAATTCCATCCTTCAAATTTGAAAATAGTTGGCATGAGTAAATACAGTGATGCAAGAGCAAAGGAGTATGAACCATAGCTACAGAACCTGACCTGAGAACATATCTTCTTCTCCTTTAAGCATTGAGTTGGGATTCAGAGTGGTGGTCCTCATGCTTTGGGCACTGTAGTTCCCTTACTAACTGCTCGTGTTTGGGTGCTCTGTGGTGGAGACGGTGTTGTGTCAATTGGAACTGGGTTACTATCTGTCGGGGTTGGGGTTAGATGGGGTGTAGCTGGCTCTCTGTCCAACTAGGTAGGGGTACAATCTACGAGAGTCTGGGTTATGTGTGGTGGGGCTGGTTCTTGGGCAAGTACAACTGTGTTTCTATCTGCATCAACTGGTAGCACTATCTTTTCTGAAGCATGTTGTTACTCCCTTAGATACTGCCATCACCCTCTCCAATTGAAATGGCTGATAAACAAGAAAAGTAATTGAAAGTGCATACATTGTATGATAGACAGGTGCAATGGATAGTGGGGAATAAAAGAGGGCATGAAATAATTCACATTTATGTTATCTAACCAAACAGGATAGCATGACACAATTTCACATATATGATGGCTAACTAAATAGGATAGCATGACACAATTTCACATTATGATGGCTAACAAAAAAGGATGGAAAGACGTAGTTCAAAATATGATGACTATGTAAACAGGATGACATGATATAACTATATAATTTGTTTATTAAATAGGTTGCCATGCCATAATTCACATACATTCACGGATAGAATGTCATAATTCAAAATATGATGACTATAAACACTAAACAGGATGAGATGATATAATTATATGATGTCTTTATTAAATGGGTTGTCATGCCATAATTCAGATAGATGTTGTGTATGTACTATGTAAACATGATGGCATGATATAATTCAAATATATGATTTATATAGTACGCAAGTAAGCAGATGACAATCCATATATGATGTAAAAACTAAGCAATGCAAGACAACATGCATGACATGGGTAATATAACCCTGCCAAGTTTGAGCATAGACCTCAGGGGGGAAATAGGACTAGTCATCAGTCTGTGAATCCTCCTCTGAGGAGCTCTCTGTAACCAGCAAGATGTCTGCTTCACCAGGTAGCATTGTCTGCTCTGAATACCTTGTTTTCACTCCAGATACTTCCATCACCGCTTCAAATGGCTGATGCACAGGAAGAGTAGTTGAATATACAAACATTGTCGACAAATGGAACACGTAATACAAAGAAATGATAGCATGATATAATTAACATACATGATGATTTGCTAAACAACATGGCATTGCATAATTAAAATATGTAATGCCTTTGCAACAAGATAGCATTGCATAATTCACATATATAATGTCTTGCAACAAGATGGCAATGCATAATTCACATATATGGTAATTAGACACTAAACAAGTGCCATTCACACAAAGCATGTCTAAAATAATCAAATGACATAGCAATGCAAGCCTGCCAAGTTAGAGCATACACCTCAGGGGGGATAGGACTGGTCATCTGTCTCTGAATCCTTCTGTGAGGAGCTATCTGTAACCAGCGAGATATGCGCTTCGTTAGATAGCATAGTCTGCTCTGAAGACCTTGTTTTCACTCTAGAATTTTCCATCACCGTGTCAAATGGCTGATGCACATGAAGAGTATTGAATGTACTAACATTGTTGACAAATGTAGTATGTAACGGAAAAAAGGATGGCCTTATATAATTTACATATAAGATGACTAGCTAAGTAGGATGGCATTGCAAAATTCACATATATGATGCCTAGCTAAACAAATGGCTTTGCATAATTCACATAAACGATTAATAAACTAAATAGATGGCATTCACACAAAGGATGTCTAAACTAAGCAGATGACATATTTGATGTATAAAGTAAGCAATGCAAGGCACCATATACATGATATAACCAACATCAGCATGCCAAGTTAGAGCGAAGACCTCAGGGGGTAAATAGGAGTGGTCTTCTCCTTCTGAATCCCCCTTATAACAGATATCTTCCTCTCGATTACAATCCAAAATGGGTGGAGGGGGGTTGCCTTTGCGCCTACCATGGAGCGACGTTTGCATGAAATTTTATTACCGCGCAAGCCTCGTCTCTTTTGCTCTACATGTTCAGTTCCATTGTTTACAATAACTGTCATGCATAGAAATAAAACATAGTGAGATTATGTAAGGAGTGCATAGAGAAATCCATAGTGATGGTAGCAACCTATGGATAGACCCAAAACCAATAATAGCAGGCAGATAATGGCTTCAGTTAAAAAATACAGACAATGGCTTCTTTACTGTTTGTTTCCCATCCAACATGAAACTCATAGTAGACACCAGAGACTAACCAGATAGTAGATATATACTATTGATTGCGGCTGAGGGAGTCCTGGATAAGGGGGTATCCGGACAGCCGGACTGTATTCATCGTCCGGACTATAGAAGCGTCAAGATACAAGACTCAAGACTTCGGCTCGTGTCCGGATGGGACTCTCCCTTGCGTGGAAGACAAGCTTGGCGATCCGGATATTATATTGCCTTCCTTGTAACCGACTCCATGTAAACCCTAGCTCTCCGATGTCTATATAAACCGGAGAGGATGGTCCTTAGAAGGCCGATCACAATTACAATCATACCATCATAGGCTAGCTCTTAGGGTTTAGCATCTACGATCTCATGGTAGATCTACTCTTGTACTACTCATATCTTCAATATTAATCAAGCAGGAAGTAGGGTTTTACCTCCATCGAGAGGGCCCGAACCTGGGTAAACATTGTGTCCCTTGCTTCCTGTTACCATCAGCCTAAGACGCACAGATCGGGACCCCCTACCCGAGATCCTCCGGTTTTGACACCGACATTGGTGCTTTCATTGAGAGTTCCTCTGCGTCATCGCTGCAAAGGCTCGATGGCTCGTCTTGTTGTCAAGGACGACATCACTTCTGGGGGAGCACTGGCTGTAGGCCAGACTCTCCAGCTTGGCGGCTTCATTATGACCGCCCCATCAGCCGTCGCGCCAACGATGGCCTCTCGGGTCATCACGCATAACCTTCGCATCGATTCGGAGCTTGCCAAAAAGATGGATCCGATTGAGTTCTCCTCCCTTAATGAGCTCTTGGATCGCATCGCCGCTTTGGGAGTCGCTACGGACTATGACCGGATTGGGCTTAAACCCGACCAAAGGGACATTAGATCCCCGCCGGCCACCCATGAGATAGCGGTAGTGGAGGAACCACACATGGGTTGCCCCTCAACTTTGAGGACGAATTATGTCCGGATCACCGAACTCAGTGAGCTGAACACCCACCCAAAGGAAGACATGGCCCAGGTCCCGGACTTAGAATCGAGCATTGGGCCGAAGGGATTAGGTAATACTCCAGATCCCGAACTGTCAGGCTCGGAACTTCCCGTGCCCCCGGGCGTCAGATCGGATCAGAATCCGGATTCAGCCAACGACGCTCGCTCGGACTTAAACCGTCTCTCCCGTATCAGGCAGGAGCCCCAGGAGACGGTACACCGTTACTGGGCTAGATTCCTCCTTGCTCTTAACAAGGTCAAGGACTGCCACAAGGAGGACGTAGTCTCTCTTTTCTGCAGAAACTGCATGAACAAAGGACTCCTTAATGTTATAAGTCGCCGTGACATAGTACACTTTACGGACTTAGCAACATTAGTATAGAAGTACTGTGCGATGGAAAGCGCCTGGAAGACCCAAACAGAATTTTGGGATAGTACGGCCCTCACCAGAACCTTTGTCCGAACTAAACGGCCGAACTCTCATAAGTCAACCGATTCAATTCCCAAGAAACCAAAGCCCACCTCAGGGCATGGAACCGTATTGGAAGGATGGCTCAATGGGCCATGTCAGCTCCACAGTACGCCGGACGCAATACCAACCCATAACCTTAGGGCATGTTGGATATTCCGGCAGGTAGCAAAAAGTGGCGAGGATCTCCTCGAGTGCCACAAAGCAGAACAACATCCCGCCAAGGAACACAATACGGTACTAACGGTCTTTGAGACCTTCGCCTCACACAATAGGCGTAAGCGAGCTCATCGAACCTCCGCTGAAATCTGCCATGTGGCAAAAATAAATCTGTAGAACGACACTGCTATAACTTTCAATGCAAGTGACGAACCCCAATCCCAGTCCATACGGGCACCAACCACTCTGGTCCTTAGCCCAATAGTGGATGGCTTTTGACTCACTAAAGTACTCATGGACGGCGGAAGCGGATTAAACTTAATCTATGAAGAAACACTCAAGAAGATGGAAATTGACAAAAGCCACATTGAACAAACCGGCACAACCTTCAGGGGAATTATCCCTAGTTGGGAAGCACGGTGCACAGGGAAAATCACACTCAATGTGGTATTCGGCACCCCGGAAAATTACAGGTCCGAAGAAATCACGTTCCAAGTGGCTCCCTTCAGCAGCAGATACCACGCCCTTCTAGGGCGAGACACGTTTTCAAGCTTTCAAGCTATAGCCCATTACGGGTACATGAAGCTTAAAATGCTTGGACCCAATGGAATTATCACTCTAGCTGGTGATTCGGACGTCGCACTCCGTGCCGAAAACAAAACCGCAGCACTAGCCTTGGAAGCACTATCTGAAGCCCTAGCGGCAGAAGAATTAACAACACTGCGCGCCAGCGTGGACAGGGACGACGTGATACTCGACAAGCGACCCAAGTCCACCTCATTCAAACCCGCAGATGAGATAGTCAAATTCCAAGTCCACCCAACGGACCCCACGAAGACGACTTCCATTGGGACACAGTTGAACCCCGCTATGGACGCTGCACTGCGTGACTTCTTATGCGAGAATTGGGATATCTTCGCCTGGCACCCATCGGACATGCCGGGCAATCCACACGAATTGGCAAAACACAGCCTTAACATACTGAAGGGATACTAACCTGTTAAACAAACCCTAAGGTGATTTTCGGAGCCCAAACGGCAAGCCATGGGGGAGGAGCTAGCCAAGCTACTTGAGGCCGGATTCATCAGAGATATCAAACATTCGGATTGACTGGCGAACTTGGTAATGGTACCAAAGAAGGACAAATCCTGGCGCCTGTGCGTCGACTTCAAAGACCTTAACAAGGCTTGCCCCAAGGATCCCTTTCCCCTACCTTGCATCGATCAAATCATCGATGCCACAGCCGGACACGACTCGCTGTGTTTCCTCGATGCATACTCTGGATACCATCAAATAAAGATGGCAGAGTCCGACCAAGCTGCAACAACTTTCATAACGCCATATGGCCCTTTCTGCTTCAACACTATGCCTTTCGGGCTTAAGAATGCCGGAGCAACCTATCAACGCATGATTGAAACATGCCTGGAAAAGCAAATCGGCAAGACAGTGGAGGCATACGTGGACGACATAGTCATAAAAACAAGACACATCGAAACCCTAATAGATGACTTGACACTTACGTTTGACAACCTACGAACATACGACATCAAGTTGAATCCGGAGAAATGCGTTTTCGGCGTCCCCTCCGGAAAACTGCTGGGCTTCATCGTTTCCAATAGAGGAATTGAAGCTAATCCGGCAAAAATCCGAGCTCTATCACAGTTGGCTATACCAACAGACCTCAAACACATCCAGAAACTAGCTGGATGCGTGGCTGCTTTGAGCCGCTTTATCTCCAGGTTAGGAGAAAAGGCATTACCTCTTCACCGCCTTCTTCGGCGCACAGAACACTTCATGTGGACGGATGCAGCCGCGGTCGAACTCGATGAAATAAAGACCTTATTGGCCAACAATCCAGTCCTAACAGCGCCAAATATCGGTGAACCTATGCTGCTGTACATAGCTGCAACACATCAAGTTGTAAGCGCAGTACTCATCGTCGAACGAGAGGTTGATGGATACAAATTCCCGCTACAGAAGCCGGTTTATTACGTATCCATGGTCCTCACCCCATGCAAATCCCGATACCCACACTATCAAAAAATAGCATACGCGGTCTTCATGGCATCCCGAAAGCTACGACACTACTTTCAAGAGTGTTCGATGATAGTGGCTTCCGAAGTACCACTAAACGATATAATAAACAACCGCGATGCCACGGGCCAGATCGCTAAATGGGAGATTGAGCTCCTTCCGTTCGACATAATATACAAGCCTTGGCGGGCTATCAAGTCGCAAGTATTAGCTGACTTTGTCGCCGAATGGACGGAAGCCGAACTCCCTAAAGAGTACGGCGCATACTCCAACTGGATCATGCACTTCGACGGCTCTAAAATGTTGGCCGGATTGGGAGCAGGTGTAGTCCTGACGTCTCCCACCGGAGACACGGTCCAATACGTCCTCCAGATATTATACACAGACTCCAACAATGCAGCCAAATATGAGGCTCTGTTGCATGGTCTTCGGATGGCAGTCTTTATGGGCATTCAACGCCTAGAGGTGCATGGGGATTCAAACCACGTAATATCCCAAATAAACGGAGATTTTGATGCCAAGGATCCAAAAATGGCGGCCTACCGTAATGCCATCCTTAAAGTGTCAGCTCAGTTCCAGGGGCTCGAATTTCACCACGTGGTTCGAGAAAACAATCAAGCATTAGATGTACTTGCTCGCATCGGCGCTAAATGCGACCCTGTCCCACCTAACATATTCCTGGAAAGGCTGTTCAAGCCATCCGTGACATGGGAAGGGGAGTCCGGCAATACCAGCACGGATCCAAATACATCCCCAGATTCCGAACTATCACACATAATCGGAGGCTCTACCACCGAAATAACATCGTCAGCCCACGAAATAATGTTGTCATCGCCCCGTGGACTGAGCCTTTCTTGGCCTACCTAAATAGGCAGGAGCTCCCCGAAGACCAAAATGAAGCACGTTGCATCGTCCGGCGTTCTAAAGATTACAAAGTCCATGAAGGGGAACTCTATAAGAAAAGTGCGACCGGAGTACTTCAAAGGTGCATCTCCGAAGAGGAAGGGCGGCAGCTCTTGGCTGAAATCCATGCCGGACTGGGCGGGCACAACAACACGGCTCGAGCACTAGTCAGCAAGGCCTTCCGTATAGGTTTCTATTGGCCGACTGCCCGAGCAGACACGCAGGACCTTGTCCAACATTGCGTCGGTTGCGAGCTCTTTGCCAATCAGAGTCATATACCCCCTACCGCTCTCCAAACAATCCCCATAACTTGGCCCTTTGCGGTCTGGGGGCTGGACATGGTTGTACCCCTTAAAGGGGGAAGCCACAAGAAAAAAATACTTATTGGTCATGGTAGATAAGTTCACCAAATGGATAGAAGCCAAACCAGTGAAAACAGCCGAATCCGGACCAGTAATCAACTTTATATTTGGGGTCGTACACTGATACAGTGTCCCCCACAGCATCATCACCGATAATGGATCAAATGTCACGGCCGATGAGGTGAAATCTTGGTGCGGCAAAATGGGCATTAAGCTCGACTATGCTTCCGTCTACCATCCTCAAACAAATGGCCAGGTCGAACGGCAAACGGTCTCATCATGAGTGGCATCAAACCCAGACTAGTGTGATCCTTGACAGAGTCGGATACTCATTGGGTCGAGGAGCTCGACTCCGTACTCTGGGGGCTGCGGACCACGCCGAATCGTACCACCGGCTATACACCATTCTTTATGGTGTACGGTACGAAAGCAGTACTACCCTGTGACATAATACATGATTCGCCACGCGTACGCATGTACAAAGAGAAGGAAGCCGAGCTAGATCGGCAGGATAACTTGGACGCCCTGGAGGAGGAGTGCGACGTCGCGAAGGCCCGTTCCGCATTCTATCAGCAATAGGCTCGACGATACCAAAGCAGAGAAGTGCGGGCTAAAACTTATAATATTGGCGAACTCGTTCTACGCTTACCAGAGAAGAAGAAGGACAAGCTCAACCCCAAGTGGGAAGGCCCCTTCATCATCGACAAAGTTCTCATCGAAGGAGCGTACCGCTTATGCAATGCGTCTGATAATAGACTCGAGCCGAACACATGGAAAGCGGCCAAACTCCGGAGATTCTACGCCTAGCGCCAAACTCAGTGTTCATCTTCTTAACCCTCCTTTTTCAATTATGCTCCCCCCTTTTCCTTTCTCTATCTTTTTCTCTTCACACAAAGTATTTAATACAGTACGGATTCCCGGATTATTCTGGCCGCACTATGTGTGCAATTAATACCTGGGGGTTTCCTATACGGAAGCTAAACATAACTTACTCTAAAGGGCTTTTTGCCCATCATACATGTATTTTCCATGTGTGCCTTTTATTCGCCATTATATGCATCGATATGACTTAAGACGTGGCCAAGCTGGGTTGCCTGGCTCATGTGTTTATGCCTTATGTTTCCGTTAATTCGGCTAGGGCATAAGGGGAGCACCTCTGCGATTGTTACTGCCGATTGAGCCGGATGTGTACCTCAGACTGGGTGAAGCCGAAAGCTAGTTTCCTTAATAGAATATTCGGTCGGTGAACAAAAGATGTCTTTGTTTATTATAACATTAATCCCCAGAAGTTTTGTATCCTGCGCTTTGGTTCGCAGTCCGGACATGTGCCTTGACACATGCTTACCCAGGGAAAGGAACCCTTAGCGGAACTATTCTCCCTGGAAGATGTTTCTTACTATCCATGTAATATAACATAACTAGTTGGGTACTTGTCTGTTTAAGCAATTATGACCCCTACGCCTGGTTTCCACGCGTACTCCGGTTTTGTATAACCAAGCGGGTATTCGGACACACCCCGGACTTTAGGACCCGGGCGCTGAAGCGAAAAGGTCTGCCATGACAAATGATTTTAATCCGGCTAGGGGCTACTTAGGTCCATCGAATTACACAGTCATTTGGACTGACTATATTCATTCTCTATACCATCCAACAGGCTATCTAGCTTACAATCCTGTTGAGAACACTTTGCGGCTAACGCCACCTGGTCATATACCAGACTCACAGGAATTTCTTGCCCATCTGGCCCGGCCGGTCCAACTTCGGCCATATGGTTTGGGTCCAGCTTGGTGTAGCGCGTCTTCACCATAGCCCATGCTTCTCTTGCACCTTGCCGGCAGGCTGATATCTTCCACAAACAGAAGCGCCGCTATGCTCCTTGAAGCATGTCCACAAGCCCCCCCATGCCATTTGGCGGGGAGCTTGATGGCCACAGAGACTGCGCAATGCCCTGCATCACTTGCCGAGCTCGCTCATGCAGTTGTGAGAGGTCCTGCAGTAAGTCACCTGCAGATGCGGGCATCTCCTCCTCAGGGCAACCCGTTAGCATTCCTACAAACACAACTTTTTCAATATACTTCCTCGCCGAACTATGCTACAGTTCATCTAGGCACTTACCATACATGCTGTGGCAAAGCCTTTTGTTCTCCTTTACGGAGTCCGCCAGCTGCGCACGGACGTCTTTCAATTCTACGTCCAACTGAACATTGGCATCTTGGAGAGCATTCTTCTCCTGCTTAACTTGCATAAATGTGCTCGCCGGCCTTTAGTTGCCTCTGGAGATGCGACTCGTCATCCCCCTCGCCCTCCGGATTTACTCTGGGGTTGTCTACAGAACTTTCTGTTAAATTTGTCATACCAGCCAGTTACCAACTGGTGCGTTTTTATATAATTGAGATAAATGTTACCATATGAGGCCTTCTGGGATTCTTCTAGCTTGGCAACTGTGGCCCTCAGTTGGGTCTTGCACTCCTCTAGCTCCCGAGACAATTGCTCATTCTTATCTACAAGAACCTGCGCATAAATTGATACTTAAAACTGTTGTTTCAACCGTTTCAAGTCTCAGGGGCTACTACTATACATGCTCATCAAACTTTCTTACCCGTATATCTTTGGTATACTCGACTATCGCCCGGGCGAGTCCGCTTTGAGCAGCTCGAATGTATGCGTCTCCCGAATTGAAAGCATTAAATGCCTCTTCGGAAAAGATGTTGTTGCGAAGCACGGCCCGTTGACGATGGTGATGCATGGCGCTCTCTACTTCTGAATTTGTGGCAGAGAGCATATCGGCGTCCTCTGTCGGAGGACTATGCGGCGTCGGCCCTACGTCCGCCTTCTCTCTCGAAGTTGGTCTTGGAGCCCGACTGGTGGAGGCGTGGTTGGCAGGATCCCCGGATATAGTCCGGATGCTCCTCTTCCTGCCGTGATGTAAAGGGCGTTGTTATACTTCAAATAAACAATAATTACATGACAGGTTGTATTCCTACCTCTGTAGAGGCATGTCGGCTCTAACCGCTTTCCTCTTGAGCCTGCCCAATTCGGACGCTTGTGGCTGACGGGTCCCTAGGGGCTCGGCCCTGCGCTCCGAACATCGCTTCTACAAAAAACACAACGCTTCAGGGATAAGGTGTGACATCGGGAAAGAGTCCTCTTCGGAGGATCGAGTCTTCGGCTTGGCTTACTGCGACGAGGGTAGCAGTCCGGGATAATCAGCAGTAATGGCCACTGAGGCGTTGTCACGGCTCACCCGATAAAATATCCCGTCGACAAGCTCCACTGCCGCATCTGGGTCTTCTTCGAGTCCTGGATCCAGGGCCCTTTAGGGGTCCTCTGGCTGCGGGGAAGGGCTGGAGATTTCTTCTACAGCCCTCCTCAGCTCCTGCTCAGAAATATCGATGCAGGTAACTTTAGCAAAGAACGCCACAGTAAGTGAGGCAAGAAAATAAATGACGACTTACCCAGTTTGGGGGGTTATACATGGAGAATCCGTCCCGCGGTTTGATATGGAGGAAGTCTTCCTCTTCTCCTTTGTATAGATCGGACAATATCCTTGCCAGAGCAGTGGCGGAGTCCGGACCCTTACGGCCACGGCGGGTGGCATCGTCTATCCCATTGTAATTCCACATGGGATTGCCCCGATATTGAAGCGGCTGCACTCCCCGCATTACGCATATTGCGATGACCTCGACTATCGTTAGTCCGGATTTAGCCAGTAACTTTATCCTACTCATCAGGAAATGTACTTCCCTGGAATCCTCTTCTTGGGGGCCTCGGGGGCGCCAGCTTAGACGTGCCCTCGGCGGGGTGTTATTGAACTTGGGGAGTCCTGTCCGGACTGGATCCAGAAGGGGAGCATCTTCAATATAAAACCACTCTAAAGCCCAGTTATCTGGTGCCTTCTTGGGAGTACCGGATAGGTATCCGGTCTCAGCGATAAGCCATACTTTGGCCCCGCCCACTTGACATAAGGATTCTCCATGGTTGCAGGGGACAAGGCAGAACGGCTTCTTCCACAATCCGAAATGAGCCTCGCAGCCTAGAAATAGCTCACAAAGGGCGACATACCCTGCTATATGTAGTATGGAGGCTGGGGTAAAGTTGTGCAACTAGAGGCCGTAGAACTCCAGAAGCCCATGAAGGAATGGATGGATAGGAAACCCGACGCCCCTTAACAGATGCGGAATTAGGCATATTCGCTCCTCTGGAGACGGATTGGGGGATCTCTCCGCCTGTTCTCCGCCATTATAGGTGGCCACTCCGGCCCGAACAGGGACCATGAACGCCGGCGGGAGGAGCCCTTGGGTTTGTAACTTTATCAAACGACTATGGGAAACTGAACACTCTCCCCAGTCCCCTGGCTTGGGGCAAGGGGAGCGAGCAGAAGAGCTGCGATGACCGGCCATGTTGGAATGGTTTTTTCTGGGCGCTCTGTTGGATGCCTTCTCAAGGAGGGAGGGTGGGGTTTGGATCTGGGAATCCCCATCTCTTCAAATAGACGATTAGCCTGAAGGACCGAGGGTGGCAAATGCAAAAATGCCTCGACTCCTCGCATTCGCTCGACACGTGGAAATGCTCATTATTGAAACACTGAAGCCGAGGAGTACAACATTGATGAGATGTTGGACACTGTTCGTCATGATGGGTACATTGGAGTATTCGGAAGAGGAACCCGCCTTGCAATGCCGAAAACAAGACTGCGCGCCGGACTCATCGTCATTGAAGCCTGGTTCAGGGGCTACTGAGGGAGTCTTGGATAAGGGGGTATCCGGACAGCCAGACTGTATTCATCATCCGGACTATAGAAGCGTCAAGATACAAGACTCAAGACTTAGGCTCGTGTCCGGATGGGACTCTCCCTTGCGTGGAAGACAAGCTTGGTGATCCGGATATTATATTTCCTTCCTTGTAACCGACTCCATGTAAACCATAGCTCTCCGGTGTCTATATAAACCGGAGAGGATGGTCCTTAGAAGGCCAATCACAATTACAATCATACCATCATAGGCTAGCTCTTAGGGTTTAGCCTCTAGGATCTCGTGGTAGATCTACTCTTGTACTACTCATATCTTCAATATTAATCAAGCAGGAAGTAGGGTTTTACCTCCATCGAGAGGGCCCGAACCTGGGTAAACATTGTGTCCCTTGCTTCCTGTTACCATCAGCCTAAGACGCACAGATCGGGACCCCCTACCCGAGATCCGCCGGTTTTGACACCGACAGCGGCCCCGATATGTACCCCACAGCCATTTAAAAACTCAAGTTTGACCATTAGTTTGGAGCTGACTCTGAGTATAATCGGTGAACAGGACGATAAAGTAGCATGTAACATTTAGCGATGCATAACGTAAGCAGACACGAAAGAGTGCGACCTCTCTTGCGGACCCATGTAGTGCTCGAGGTCATCTGCTCGGTTGATGATGGTAATGCAGTTTTCATGGCTGCCGGCGGCGGGGAAGAAGATCTTAGGCGGCGAAAGACAGTCTGGAGGCCGGATCCCTACTATGCTGGACCCTTCTGTCGTTGGAGCAGCTGAGCTGGGGTGGACGACGGCGCAGCAGGAGCGGGACAAACCATGCAAGGTTTTCTTTGACAACTATTTGTAAGAGAAGTAATTCTGTAAGCGCTCTTTTGAATTGGAGGATTCCAACAATCCAGGGATAGGAAATAGACAGGAATAGGATAGGAATGCACATGCAAAATAGAGAATTTAAAAACACAGGATTTCTGCCTATCTGGGTGTTTGATTCACAAGAATTGGAAGATCACAGGATGCAAAGAAGCATGGTGAGATTAAGTCAAACCACAAGAAAATGTATGGTTATAATGCTATTATGCTACTATCTCTTAGTCTTGTGCTTCATGAATAGGAATTTGAAAAGGAGTACAAGTAGAAATTAAAATTCCTATAGTTTTTCTTTCAAGGAGACACTAAAGGAACAAATCCTACAGTTTTCCTTTGCTCCATTCCTTTGAACCAAATTCATGAATAGTAGTACCATAGGAAACTTTCCAATTCCTATGTTTTTCATTCACTTTTCCTTTCAAGCACTGGCAATTCTAGTAGGCTGGCTTGAGCAAGGAAAAGACTACACTAAAAAATGTTTTTGTTCTACTTCTATTACTTTGGACCCAGGCCACTGCCCTACTAGCTCAACTCCCAAGCCCATCGACAAATGCACAGCTCAAAGGCGTAGAGATAAATAATGATGGCGTTCAAGAGAGTCCATCACGGATAGCTAAGTTTCCTGATACCTCACTGCTAGTCATATAGTAGGATAAAATAATCGTATTTCACGTTACTACGTGTTCTCAATGGACAATATATATAACATGTAGAGTAAAAAAGAGATGCAACAAGTGTACAACCTCTTTGGCAAAGCCATGTCGATCTCAGCGTGATTGGGTTGGCCGGTGAGGATGCTCCGGCTGACTTGGCAGTCGGAGGAGGGGAAGAAGATCTTAGGCATCTGGAGATGGATCCCGAGGTACTGCTCCGCTGTGACGGAGGGTTTCATTGTTGGAGCAGCTCCGGTGAGTTGTACGACGCCGAGGCTGAAGCAGGACAAGAGAGACAACATTAACCTGAGTGGAATTCTAATAGCATCTCCAATAGATGACGTAAAATACATAACCACAAAGTGCTAGATGTAAAATACATCAGCCGCTCATCTCTGAACTTAACTGTTGAAACTGAATTTAACTGTCGAAACTGAACTTAACTGTTGAAACTGAATTTTGCTGTCGAAACTGAATTTTACTGTCGAAACTGAACGCACTAGAGGTGAGGCTACTGTAGGATCGAAAGTATATCTAGAGTGGGGGTGATTAGACTACTTGACCAAATAAAAATCTAGCCTTTTCCCAATTTTAGTTCTTGGCAGATTTTAGCAACTTAGCACAAGTCAAGCAATCAACCTACAAATGCAATTCTAAGAGTATAGCAGCGGAATGTAAAACAATTGCATATGAAGGTAAAGGGGAGAAGTTTGAGGAGGCAAACACAATTAGAGACATGGATGTTTTTGTTGTGGTTCCGATAGGTGATGCTATCGTACATCCACGTTGATGGAGACTTCAACCCACGAAGGGTAACTAAGGGAGTCCTGGATAAGGGGGTATCTGGACAGCCGGACTATGTACTTTGGTCGGACTGTTGGACTATGAAGATACAAGATTGAGGACTTCGTCCCGTGTCCGTATGGGACTCTCCTTTTCGTGGAAGGCAAGCTTGGCGATCCGGATTATAGATCTCCTTCTCTGTAACCGACTCTGTGTAACCCTAGCCCCCTCCGGTGTCTATATAAACCGGAGGGTTTTAGTCTGTAGGACAACAACAATCATACCATAGGCTAGCTTCTAGGGTTTAGCCTCTCTTATCTCATGGTAGATCAACTCTTGTAATACTCATATCATCAAGATCAATCAAGCAGGAAGTAGGGTATTACCTCCATCGAGAGGGTCCGAACCTGGGAAAACATCGTGTCCCCAGTCTCCTCTTACCATTAGCCTTAGACGCACAGTTCGGGACCCCCTACTCGAGATCCGCCGGTTTTGACACCGACATTGGTGCTTTCATTGAGAGTTCCTCTGTGTCGTTGCTGTAAGGATTAATGGCTTCTGCAACCGTCAACAACACCGTCCCGGGTGAGACTTTTCCCCCAGACAGATCTTCGCGTTCGGCGGCTTCGCACTGCGGGCCAACTCGCTTGGCCATCTGGAGCAGATCGATAGCTATGCCCTGGGCCATCAGGTCAGGTTTGGAAACCTGAACTACACTGCCGACATCTGCGGAGACTTGATCTTCGACGGATTCGGGCCCATGTCAGGAGCGTCGAACGATCACGACGTGCATGACCTAGATCTACCGTCGGACAGTATTCGGAACATCGCGCCTGCTACAGCTCCGGACTTCATTCCAGAGCAGATCATGCCTTCCGAGGACGGGTGGATGGACCCCGCCCCGGAGGCCGCACACTCGTCGGTGTTGGAGCCGAACACAAACTCCGCTCCTAAGGAGATCTTTGTCTCTGGACCCCTGGACTTGTCTTCGGTCGTGGGTTCCGGACCGCGTGCATCCATGCCCATCGAATCTGATCGGGCCCCAATCATGGAGTTCACTGTCGCGGATATCTTTCAGCACTCGCCCTTCGGAGACGTGCTAAATTTATTGAGGTCTCTCTCTCTATCAGAAGATTCCTAGTCGAACTATGTTCGGCTCGAGTGGGAAGCAGACGATGAAGAAATTCGTTACCCACCCACCACCCACCTAATAGCCACTGTTGATGATTTGACCGATGTGCTTAACTTCGACTCTGAAGACATCGACGGTATAGATGACGATGCTGGAGAAGAACAAGAACCACCGCCCACAGGGCGCTGGACAGCCACCTCCTCATATGATATATATATATGGTGGACACCCCCAAAGAGAACAATGGCGATGATACTACAGAAGATGACCCCTCAGGGAGGAAATCAAAGCACGGGCGTCATCGACGCCGCTCTAAGCCCCGCCACAGCAATATCGGCACAGGAGACGAAAACAATCCGGATGCTGCCGAAGATGAATACAACCCCGATCAGCCTGCCTTTGAACAGGTCGAACATGAGCACGGGCTGATCAGCCCGGAGGAACAGGCAACGGCGGATACGCGGAGGATGACAACTACATGCCTCCCTCCGAAGACGAGGTGAGCCTCGGCGATGATGAATTCGGCGTACCTAAGGATCCCATAGAGCAGGAGTGCTTCAAGTGCAGGCTTATAGCCACTGCGAGAAGACTGAAAAAGAAGCAGCAACAGCTCCAAGCTGATCAAGATGTGCTCACAGACAGATGGACCGAGGTTCTGGCAGCCGAGGAATATGGACTCGAGCGCCCAACCAAAGGTTACCCAAAGCACAAGTTGCTACCTCAACTAGAGGAGGAGGCCGTAGAGCCTACACTACCAAGACAAGACGAGGCTGACCGGCCACCTCGTGGCCGAGATAAAATGGCATATCAGACCGAATACCAGCCCGCACCTCCATGCTGGTTCACTACGGCCCAGGGCAATACGCAGGACCTGCGAGATATATTGGAAAACATCGCAGGACAACCGAGATCGATCTACGGATCACGGGGGCGCGCCACAGCACATGATGATGATCGTCATGCCGGATACACTAATAATAAGTCCGGCCGGGCCAAACATAACTGACCAGACTTAGTTGGACTATGTCGCGACATAGCCCGGCACAGAGGTGCCGCACACCCCGTTTGCTTCACCGATGAATTAATGGGTCACGAATTCCCAGAAGGGTTTAAACCTGTAAACATCGAGTCATACAATGGCACAACATACCCCGCGGTGTGGATCGAAGATTTTCTTCTCCACATTCACATGGCCCGCGGTGATGACTTACATGCCATCAAGTACCTTCCCCTTAAACTCAAGGGCCCAGCTAGACATTGGCTGAATAGCCTACCGGTGAACTCCGTTGGCAGCTGGGAAAATCTTGAGGATGTGTTCCTCGACAACTTCCAAGGCACTTACATGCGACCACCGGATGCTGATGACTTAAGTCACATTACCCAACAGCCCGGAGAGTCAGTCAGGAAATTCTGGACTCGGTTCTTAACTAAGAAGAACCAAATTGTCGACTGTCCGGACACCGAGGCCCTGGCGGCCTTTAAGCATAATATCCGAGACGAGTGGCTCGCCCGATGATACGTCTCCAACGTATATATAATTTATGAAGCATTCATGCTATTTTATTATCTGTTTTGAATAATTACGGGCTTTATTATACACTTTTATATTACTTTTGGGACTAACCTATTAACCGGAGGCCTAGCCCATATTGCTGTTTTATTGCATGTTTCAGTATTTCGAAGAAAAGGAATATCAAACGGAGTCCAAACGGAATGAAACCTTCAGCAGCGTGATTTTTTGGAAGAATATCATCCGGGAGACTTGGAGTTCACGTCAGAATATCCTCGAGGAGGCCACAAGATAGGGGGGCGCGTTTGCCCCCCTGGGCGTGCCCTACCCTCTCGTGGGTCCCTCGAGGCTCCCCCGACCGACTTCTTTCGCCTATATAAGCCTATGTACCCTAAAAACACCGACAATGAAGATAGATCGGGAGTTCCGCCACCACAAGCCTCTGTAGCCACCAAAAACCTCTCGGGAGCTTGTTCCGGCACCCTGCCGGAGGGGGATCCCATCACCGGTGGCCATCTTCATCATCCCGGCGCTATCCATGAAGAGGAGGGAGTAGTTCACCCTCGAGGCCGAGGGTATGTACTAGTAGCTATGTGTTTGATCTCTCTCTCTCGTGTTCCCTCTATGGCATGATCTTGATGTATCCCGAGCTTTGCTATTATAATTGGATCTTATGATGTTTCTCCCCCTCTACTCTCTTGTGATGGATTGAGTTTTCCCCTTTGAAGTTATCTTATCGGATTGAGTCTTTTATGATTTGAGAACACTTGATGTATGTCTCGCCGTGATTATATGTGGTGACAATGGGATATCATGTGCCACTTGATGTATGTTTTGGTGACCAACTTGTGGGTTCCGCCCATGAACCTATGCATAGGGGTTGGCACACGTTTTCGTCTTGACTCTCCGGTAGAAACTTTGGGCCACTCTTTGAAGTACTTTGTGTTGGTTGAATAGATGAATCTGAGATTGTGTGATGCATATCGTATAATCATGCCCACGGATACTTGAGGTGACAATGGAGTATCTAGGTGACATTAGGTTTTTGGTTGATTTGTGTCTTAAGGTGTTATTCTAGTATGAACTCTATGATAGATTGAGCGGAAAGAATAGCTTCATGTTATTTTACTACGAACTCTTGAATAGACAGAACAGAAAGGATAACTTTGAGGTGGTTTCGTAACCTACCATAATCTCTTCGTTTGTTATCTGCTATTAGTGTCTTTGGAGTGACTCTTTGTTGCATGTTGAGGGATTGTTATATGATCTATCTATGTTATTATTGTTGAGAGAACTTGCACTAGTGAAAGTATGAACCCTATGCCTTGTTTCCTACCATTGCAATACCATTTACGCTCACTTTTATCATTAGTTACCTTGCTGTTTTTATTATTTCAGATTACAAATACCTTTATCTACCATCCATATTGCACTTGTATCACCATCTCTTCTCTGAACTAGTGCACCTATACAATTTACCATTGTATTGGGTGTGTTGGGAACACAAGAAACTTTTTGTTATTTGGTTGCAGGGTTGTTTGAGAGAGACCATCTTCATCCTACGCCTCCTATGGATTGATAAACCGTAGGTCATCCACTTGAGGGAAATTTGCTACTGTCCTACAAACATGTGCACTTGCAGGCCCAACAACGTCTACAAGAAGAAGGTTGTGTAGTAGACATCAAGCTCTTTTCTGGCGCCGTTGCCGGGGAGGTGAGTGCTTGAAGGTATATCTTTAGATCTTGCAATCGAATCTTTTTGTTTCTTGTTTTATCACTAGTTTAGTTTATAAAAGAAAACTACACAAAAAAATGGAATTTAGCTTGTCTCATACGTTTCATCTTTTTAATATCTTTCGTGAAAATGATGGAAAGGAAAATTGTGCTCAAGTGCTAGAAGAGGAAATCTATAAAATGTTTCTCACTAAATCTTTGAATGATGAGAATGATTGCAATGTTGTTAGTATGAACTCTTTGAATATCCATAGTACTAATGATGATTACACTAGTCATGATGAAAATATCTCTTATAAGCATGTCAACTTTTGTGGAGTGCATGTTTGCATGAAGACACCGAATGGAGAAGAATTATATTGCAAGAGGCATAAGCATTTAGAAACTAAATTGTTGCAAGAAAATCTAGATAAGCATGCTGAAAATTCACATTTCCTTTGCCGTACTTGTGAACTATGCGATGAATGTGGTCATTTACATCTCCGATGCAAATTATTTCATGACCTAATCGTGTCCAAAAATTGTGATGATTTGATTTCCCTTGCACATTATAATGAACATAGTTTGCTTTTGGGTTACGAAGAAATGAAACGTTTAACTAAGAATCTTCCAGAATTTGTCCTTAAGAAACTCTTTGATTTTGATCTAGAGAAGATTTATATGTATTGTGTGGTGAATTGCATTGAAAATCCTTATATTGCCAATTACCTAAAGAAAAGAAAGCAAATAGAAGATGATGAGAATACTAATGAAAGGGAAGAGACTTCCAAATCTCCTCCTATTATTTCTTATGATGAAGCAGGTATCGAGGAGGAGCCTTCTATTCAACCAATCTCTTCAATAAGGAGCTCAAAGAAGAAGGTTGAACCCACACATAATGTGAAGAAGAAAAGGAAGAGAAAGAGCATCAAAGGTAAAAAGGTATCCCTCCCAAATGATGTTGCTCCTACTACTCATTGTGATGATGATAATTGCTATACTATTGGTGCTATCCATACTATTGATGATGATTATGCTTATGATATGAAAAGCTCCAAGCTTGGGGAAGCTATGTTTGATGAGGATGAAATATTTGAGAATATATTTGCTGGAATTAATGTTTGTCCCAAGCTTGGGGATGCTACGTTTAATGAAGATGATATTTTTAGCATGCCAAGTTTTGATATGCAAAGTTGTTATGATGATAGCATGCCTCTTTATGATGATTATATTGATGAAAGTGGGTTTGGAAGAGTGTCAACTTTAGGTAGTATTGATCCCACTAATTTGGAGGATGTTTAATCTTATTGTGATGAATATGAAAGTGGATTTGGAAGAGTGTCAACTTTATTTAGTGATTCCACTATCTTGGGAGAGGTTTCAATCGATTATGATGAGAACAAAGTTGCTACTTATGATGATTATTGTGATAAAACTTATGCTATAAAAATTAGTGACGATTATATTTATAAAACTTGTCATGATTATGATTACCCTTTTTCCGAACATTACTCTTTTAATATGGAAACAATTTATAGTATTCAAGTCTCTTATGATACTCCCACCATTCTGAATGAGAAGAATTTTGCTTATGTGCAGAGTAGTAAATTTTCTATGCTTGTAGATCATGAAAAGAATGCTTTAGGTGCTGGTTATATTGTTAAATTCATGCATGATGCTACTGAAAATTATTATGAGGGAGGAACATATGCTTGTAGGAATTGCAATAATGTCAAGTTTTCTCTCTATGTGCTTAAAGTTTTGAAGTTATGCTTGTTTTACCTTCCTGTGCTAGTTGATTATTGTTCCCATAAGTTGTTTGCTCACAAAATCCCTACGCATAGGAAGTGGGTCAGAATTAAATGTGCTAGTCATATTCTTCATGATGCTCTCTTTATGTTTCAATTCTTATCCTTTATGTGAGCATCATTGTCATCATCATGCCTAGCTAGAAAGGATTAAAGAAAATTGCTTGTTGGGAGACAACTCAATATTTACCCTTAATGTTTTTGTGTGTTCACATGATTATGCTACTGTATTAATCATGTTTTATAGCTTTTGTTTCAATAAAGTGCCAAGTAGAGCCTTTGGGAAGACTTGGGTGAAGTCTTTGTGATCTTGCTGTAAAAAACAGAAACTTTAGCGCTCACGCGATTAGCTGCCATTTTTTACAGAAGAGTGCTTTTAGGTTGATTCTTTTTTTAAGATGATTAATATACAAATTCCTCAGGTCCACCAATTTATTTCATAATTTTTGGGGTTCCACAAGTATACGTTTGATACAGATTACTACAGACTGTTCTGTTTTTGACAGATTATGTTTTCATTGTGTTGTTTGCTTATTTTGATGAATCTATGGCTAGTATGTAAGGGTATGAACCATAGATAAGTTGGAATACAGTAGGTTTAACACCAATATAAATGAAGAATGAGTTACCTACAGCACATTAAAGTGGTGGTTTGTTTTCTTATACTAACGGAGCTTACGAGTTTTGTTTTGAGTTTCGTGTTGTGAAGTTTTCAAGTTTTGGGTAAAGATTTGATGGACTATGGAATAAGGAGTGGCAAGAACCTAAGATCGGGGATGCCCAAGGCACCCCAAGGTAATATTCAAGGACAACCAAGAGCTTAAGCTTGGGGATGCCCCAGATGGCATCCCCTCTTTCGTCTTCGTTCATCGGTAACTTTACTTGGAGCTATATTTTTATTCACCACATGATATGTATTTTGCTTGGAGCGTCATTTTACTTTATTAGTATTTGCTTTCTGTTATTTATAATAATGTTTTGCATCTTTATTTTCAATAAAAATGTCAAGGATAGCCTTTGTCATGCTTATTTTGCTAGTATACATGTTGCTGTTTGAAAACAGAAAGTTTACCGCTGTTGCAAAATTTCCCTAGAAAAGTCAGAGAGTGATATAATGTTGATTATTTTTGAACAATGAGCTCTGATAAATATTATACAGTGTAGTATTTTTCTTATAATTTTTGGAGTTAGGGAAGTATGATGAATCTTGCATTCTTTACAGACTATGCTGTTTTGGCAGATTGCTATTATGTTTGCATATGCTTGCTTGTTTAATTATTTTATTTGAGGATAGGAGTATTAAATATGCAGAGACATTTAGTATTAAATGTTGAATAATAAAGTTAGTAATTTGTTACAGTATAAAATGATAAGGTTTTTGCATTATTTTATACTAACTTATCTCACGAGTTCTTGTTGAGTTTGTTGTGGATGAAGCTTTTGATAAAAAGAGAAACCATGATATGAGAGGAATTAAGGAGACACAAAAGCTCAAGCTTGGGGATGCCCAAGGCACCCCCAAGATAATATTTCAGGAAGTCTCAAGCATCTAAGCTTGGGGAGGCCTCGATAGGCATCCCACCTTTCTTCTTCAACAATTATCGGTTAGTATTGGTTGAACCTAAGTTTTTGCTTCTTCACATGAGTTGTGATATCCTTGAAATGTCATTCTATTTTGTTTTGCTTGCTGTTTGAATACAATGCCAAGATCTGAAATTCTTAAATGGGAGAGAGTTTTCACATAGTTGCATAATTATTTAGCTACTCATTGGTCTTCACTTTTTTCTTTTTGGAGTAGTTTTTCATTTACTCTTGTGCTTCACTTATATCCTATGAGTAAATGGTTGAATGAGTTGAATGTCATAAATCTGAAATTATATATGTTTCATTTGCTTATCCCATGGGGAGTAATGATTTCACATCTAAGAAGAGAGGTAGTAAATTTATCGAAGGTTAGCAAGCATTGTGTTGGTCATTTGAACAATTCATGAAAGAATATTGAAGGAAGAGAGATTTCACATATAAATATACTATCATAGACATCTTTTATAATTGTGAGCACTCATTAAGTATGATATGCTAAAGAGTTGATGTTGGACAAGGAAGACAACGTAATGGGTTATGTTATCTCACATCTCAGTTAAAGTATATTGTCATGGATCATTCAAACATGTTGAGTTTGCCTTTCTCCCCTTGCTAGCCTAAATATCTGTACTAAGCGGGAATACTGCTTGTGCATCCAATATCCGTAAACCCAGTTTTTGCCATGAGTGTCCACCATACCTACCTATATGCGGTATTTACCTGCCGTTCCAAGTAAATTTGCATGTGCTGAACTCTAAACCTTCAAATTATAATCTGTTTTGTATGCCCGAATTGCTCATGTAGCAACTAGGGGTTGTCAGTGTCTTCCATGCTAGGTGGGTTATTCTCAAGAGGAGTGGACTCCGCTCCTCATTCACGAGAAAGTGGCGGTAACCGGGATGCCCAGTCCCATGATCAAAAAGATCAAAATCAAATCAAAATAATTGCAAACAAAATTCCCCCAGGTTTGATGTTAGTTGGAGGCACCTGTTGTTTCGGGCAAGCCATGGATTGATGATTGTTGGTGGAGGGGGAGTAAAAACTTTTACCATTCTGTTTGGGAACCGCCTATAATGTATGTAGTATGGAAGATATTGGGAACTCTTGGTTGTTATGTTGACAATGAGATCATACCTCTCAAAATTATTTATCTCTATTTAAAAATCGAGCTCTAGCACCTCTGCAAATCACTGCTTCCCTCTGTGAAGGGCCTATCTTTTACTTTATGTCTTTTACTTTATGCAAGAGTCAAGGTGATCTTCACCTTTCCATTTTTCATTTTATTCTTTGGCAAGCACTTTGTGTTAGGGTGATCCTGATATATATATATCCAATTGGATGTACGTTAGCATGAACTATTGTTGTTGACATCACCCAAAGATGAATATGTTTGGAGGCAACACTATAAGCTCCTATCTTTCTCTGTGTTCGATTAAAGCTTTGGACCCATTAATATTGCGTGAGTGTTAGCAATTGTAGAAGACTATATGATAGTTGAGTATGTGGAGTTTGCTAAATCAAAGCTTTGACATAGACCCTTCCTGAAAATAGGATGAACTACAATTGTTTGATGACTAGGAATGAAGTTTGCTAGCTTTCAAGAAAGTTTATAGTCTATGCTTTGACATGTGAATAGCTTGTTACTTTATCATGAAAAGTTTTATGAGATGAACTACCGTATGACATATAAACATGCTAGAAAAGGTGATTGAAATTATCATTGATCAAACTTGTGCACCTTCTAGCATTCACACTTCATAAATTCTTTCTTTTGTCATTTACCTACTCGAGGACGAGTAGGAATTAAGCTTGGGGATGCTGATACGTCTCCAACATATCTATAATTTATGAAGCATTCATGCTATTTTACTATCTATTTTGAATAATTATGGGCTTTATTATACACTTTGATATTACTTTTGGGACTAACTATTAACCGGAGGCCCAGCCCATAATGTTGTTTTATTGCCTATTTCAGTATTTCGAAGAAAAGCAATATCAAACAAAGTCCAAACGGAATGAAACCTTCGGCAGCGTGATTTTTTGGTAGAATATCATCCGGGAGACTTGGAGTTCACGTCAGAAGATCCTCGAGGAGGCCACGAGATAGGGGGCGCGCCCACCCCCCTGGGCGTGCCCTACCCTCTCGTGGGCTCCTCGAGGCTCCCCCGACCGACTTCTTTCGCCTATATAAGCCTACGTACCCTAAAAACACCAACAATGAAGATAGATCGAGAGTTCCACCGCCGCAAGCCTTTGTAGCCACCAAAAACCTCTCGGGAGCCCGTTCCGGCACCCTGCCGGAGGGGGATCCCATCACCAGTGGCCATCTTCATCATCCCGGCGCTATCCATGATGAGGAGGGAGTAGTTCACCCTCGAGGTTGAGGGTATGTACCAGTAACTATGTGTTTGATCTCTCTCTCTCTCGTGTTCTCTCTCGTGTTCCCCCTATGGCACGATCTTGATGTATCCCGAGCTTTGCTATTATAGTTGGATCTTATGATGTTTCTCCCCCTCTACTCTCTTGTCATGGATTGAGTTTTCCCCTTTGAAGTTGTCTTATCGGATTGAGTCTTTTATGATTTGAGAACACTTGATGTATGTCTTGCCATGATTATTTGTGGTGACAATGGGATATCATGTGCCACCTGATGTATGTTTTGGTGACCAACTTGCGGGTTCCGCCCATGAACCTATGCATAGGGGTTGGCACAATTTTTCATCTTGACTCTCCGGTAGAAACTTTGGGGCACTCTTTGAAGTACTTTGTGTTAGTTGAATAGATGAATCTGAGATTGTGTGATGCATATCGTATAATCATGCCCACGGATACTTGAGGTGACAATGGAGTATCTAGGTGACATTAGGGTTTTGGTTGATTTGTGTCTTAAGGTGTTATTCTAGTATGAACTCTATGATAGTTTGAGCAGAAAGAATAGCTTCATGTTATTTTACTATGAACTCTTGAATAGATAGAACAGAAAGGATAACTTTGAGGTGGTTTCGTACCCTACCATAATCTCTTCATTTGTTCTCTGCTATTAGTGTCTTTGGAGTGACTCTTTGTTGCATGTTGAGGGATTGTTATATAATCTATCTATGTTATTATTGTTGAGAGAACTTGCACTAGTGAAAGTATGAACCCTATGCCTTGTTTCCTACCATTGCAATACCATTTACGCTCACTTTTATCATTAGTTACCTTGCTGTTTTTATTGTTTCGGATTACAAATACCTTTATCTACCATTCATATTGCACTTGTATCACCATCTCTTCGCCGAACTAGTGCACCTATACAATTTACCATTGTATTGGGTGTGTTGGGGACACAAGAGACTTTTTGTTATTTGGTTGTAGGGTTGTTTGAGAGAGACCATCTTCATCCTACGCCTCCTACGGATTGATAAACCTTAGGTCATCCACTTGAGGGAAATTTGCTACTTTCCTACAAACCTGTGCACTTGCAGGCCCAAAACGTCTACAAGAGGAAGGTTGTGTAGTAGACATCACCCGACACCTTGGCCAAGAAAAACCGAAGTCCATGGCGGCCCTCACGACACTCATGACCCGCTTTTGCATGGGCGAGGACAGCTGGCTGGCTCGCAGTAGCACCACGCCAAGAAACCCCGGCACTTCAGATGTTTGCGACAGCAACGGAAAGCCACGACGCAATAGACATAAGCGTTGGAATAATGGTGACAAAGCCGAAGACACGGCAGTCAATGCCGGATTGAGCAACTCAAAATCCGGTCAGCGGGTGTGACATTCCAAAAATTTTGTGTTTTTTGTTTTCAGCAAGAGCCTTTCTTGGTTTAAAGAAGGTCATTTAAACCCTTCTTAAAAGCCTCTCTTCTGAGTTTTTCCTTCCCAAAATCTTTTCTTGGATTTATTTTCTTCTAAAAGGAAAAAAAACTTTTTGGTTTTGGGCTTTTCTTTGGTTTTGATCCCTTCCTGTTTTTACCATGCCTCTTATGGTAAAATTCTCCCAAAAACCCCTCCTTCCACTTTGGGACAACCCAAACATGCTGTCCCAACTAGTTAAATCCATTTTTGGATTTTATCTCATTTATTTCTTTTCCCAAATCAATTCTGCCCTTTATTTTGAGCCTAGGTAATTTGCAAAGCAAGTACCTTAATGCCTTTGAACTTTGGTCTCAAATCAACTCCCCTGGATAGTCCTTAGCACCCACAACCTAGAACCATCAAGATCCACTCTTCTCCTTTTCAAAATTTTCAAATTTCACCCTCTGCAAGTTTGGACCAGATTTGTCAAATTTGGTGAAATTCATATCTCCACTTCTCCAAAAATTCCACCAAAATTTAGGCAACCCCCAGTTGTAATGAGAGACCACTCCACCAAAAACCAGCTCAAGGAAAAATCCCTACATGCCAAAATCATTCTGTCGAACACCTGGCCTGCACTGTTACTGTACATCTTCAGAAATTCAGTAAGTGCAGTGTCGTTTCTTCGTCAGAGTTCAGTCACAAGTCGACTGTGCGCCTGGCGCGTTGCGCGTGGCTCCTCCTCCCTGTCCGAAGCACCACACGCGCGCTTGGCTTGTTCCTGGCGTCGGTGGCACCCTGGCCCGCCTGCGCCGGCATCTTGCGCGGCGGTAGAACCTCCTGTGGCGGCCGACAAGGGGCACCCGGCGGCATAACGCCGTTCGGCACCGCCCAAATCACCTGAGAGCTCCGCGTGGCCATCTCCCTTGCCAGCGCACACATGCAGTACCGTCGCCGTGGCCTGGCACGCTCAGGGCGCGCTCTTTGCCGCCGACGTGTCGTACGGCCGTTCCGTCGGGGACAGGCCGTAACCACCCTTGCCACATTGAGTTAGGCACTGGAATGGAACCAGTGCTCCCTCTAGACGATGCTCAAGCCCTTAAACCAACCGTCCAGCCACAGCACCGCCGTAATCGCTCGCCGGACTTATCCCGTTCACGACAACCGCCTCGGGCCGGCTATTAATAGCGCCTCCGAGCTCGCTCTCGCCCCGGCACAACTCCACCACCTCACCAGACCCCGCCTAGCCACTGGAAGAGCCTCGAGGGGCCCTTCTTCCTCAACTCCGGCCACCTCAGTCCGCCTCGGGCTCCGGCAGCGTTCTCTCCGCTGAGAACTCCTCCACTGCCCTAGACTTGCCCGT
>NC_057795.1:350700439-350702276 GCF_018294505.1 Triticum aestivum | reverse complement strand
AAACCACCGTCCGCTGGAGCAAGGGCCGCCATCGACACAGTGCTCGTCGGCGACCACCACCACCACCCACCGACGCGGAAGGACGTGCTGAACACGGAGGTACCACCCGATCCCCCTGCCTCACCGTGGATCGCCGTCGGCGACCACCGCAGCTCTCGGGCGCCGACGAGCCCTGTCTCCCTCGTTTGAATATTCAAACCTGACGGGTGGGTCCCGCCTGTCAGTCTCTCATTCTTTTCTTTTAAACGAATCATTTTCTGGACTTTTCTGCAGAACCCCCTGGGTGTTTTCTGTTTCATTATAGAAAGGTCCCTGAATCAAAACCCTTATAACTTTTAAATAGAACAGGATTTTGGTTTGATTCTTTTTCTGTTCTCTTTAAAATTTTGTCTAGTTTTTTAACAGATTTATTTGAGAATTTATTTGGATTACTTTTGTGCACCTCGCAGTATTTACGTTACGTACGTATTTTCTTATACCGTAGATACCGGAGGAGGTGACGGAGCCGCGAACTTCACCCAGTTAGACTTCGACTACTCCGAACCAGGCAAGCATGTTTGAACTCTTGATATGATGAGTGTTTGTTGCATGTTTGCATTTAGGAGTTTCATGGCATGTTTATGAACATTTCTTTGAATGTTATATTTCATGCACAGAAGTGGAAAGTAAGTTTTGGAGAAGCCATATGTTGTTGGATACATATTTGCATGGCCATGTGATGGCATGAGGATGGGTAAGATGGCAGTGTTGTGGCATGCCAGTCTTACGCCAGTCTATTTTGACTTCAGTATCATCGTGAATCAAATCACATTCCCATTCATTTCCATTCCTGTACTGCCACATGTTTTCCACAAGGAATATGGCCTAGTAAGTTGCAAACCGTTTTCCTGGTACACACCAAATAGAGAGGCCGGGATGAGGGTTCCATGGCCCTGGATTAAAGCTCGTCATCCGGTCAGGGGGCATGGGTGTTTCTGGTTGGGACCGAGAGGGGGCACCCCTTAGAGCGCGCGTATAGAAATTTGATCCCATGCTATTCGAGGTTGTGACCTCCCCGTCTCAAAGTTTTTCTTGGACGTTGTCCAGGGTGATTCCTGGCATCGTGAGGTGGAATGGGTGTGTACTGGTTAAATGTGTTTCTACCGAAATACCATAAACGGAACTAGTCCTTCGTGACTACAAAAATCCGTTGGCTGTGGTCAGTTAGTACAAACTCTGCAGAGTCACAAATCCTTTAATCATCTTGTACATGTCTAAGTACTGTGTTCATCTTATCTTGTCAGATATCAGCCTCAGTGACAAAACCCGGTGGACTACATGAGTTTTAAATTCGGTTAAGAGTTTATTCCTGTGGATGGACTAACCCGTTATTTACTTTTGATATAAGCCCTTTCTGTGATGTCGCTCAGACGTCCGACTGTGGCATACTTGTTATTTTCATTTGATATAAGCCCTTTCTGTGATGTCGCTTAGATGTCCGACTGTGGCATTTCTTTTACAAGCCCTTTCTGTGATGTTGTTCACACGTCCGACTGTGGCATTTCTTTTGCAAGCCCTTTCTGTGATGTCGCTCAGACGTCCGACTGTGGCTTTTCTTTTACAAGCCCTTTCTGCGATGTCGCTCAGACGTCCGACTGTGGCATTTCTTTTATTAGCCCTTTATGTGGTTGCTGAGACGCCCGACTGTGGCATTTCTTTTATAAGCCCTTTATGTGGTGTCGCTTAGACGCCCGACTGTGGCGTGAGCTTTAATTGTTTACCTTTCGAGGCATCGCTCCAGACACCCGATCGGTTTTTAGTTATTCGTTTTACTTATCAAGTCGTGCAAAAATATTAT
>NC_057795.1:350691919-350700020 GCF_018294505.1 Triticum aestivum | reverse complement strand
TTCTTTTACAAGCCCTTTCTGTGATGTTGTTCACACGTCCGACTGTGGCATTTCTTTTGCAAGCCCTTTCTGTGATGTCGCTCAGACGTCCGACTGTGGCTTTTCTTTTACAAGCCCTTTCTGCGATGTCGCTCAGACGTCCGACTGTGGCATTTCTTTTATAAGCCCTTTATGTGGTTGCTGAGACGCCCGACTGTGGCATTTCTTTTATAAGCCCTTTATGTGGTGTCGCTTAGACGCCCGACTGTGGCGTGAGCTTTAATTGTTTACCTTTCGAGGCATCGCTCCAGACACCCGATCGGTTTTTAGTTATTCGTTTTACTTATCAAGTCGTGCAAAAATATTATTATTGGGATGAGCATCATTATTTTTACTCATGACACATTCATGCATGCATTTGTTATATCTTTTGTCCGAACTGTCTTGCGAGTACTTTCAAAGTACTCACCTGGCTTGTTGATTTGGCCAGATGTTGATGAAGGCGATCTCATGGATGAAGAGTTCGATAGCGAGTCTGACGCCTAGAGGAGTCCTAGTTAGTCCCGTGCGATCCTACATTTGGTCACTGTATCATATCCGCTTCCGCCACCCCAGAAATAAATTCATCGAGCCTCACCTCGACGCTCGATGAGCTACCATTTAGGAGACAAGTTATCCACCACCACTTTTATCTCAAGCTAGTAGCATGTCACCACACCCCTGTGTCATAACTGCCCTTCTGTAAGATATTGGCGAGTTTGTAATAAATTGTTGAGCAGCCTCAGCTCAACCCTGTAATATATTTAATGCTACTGGTCCTCTGTTTATCAAGTACTTGTCTACCAGTGAGGATAACTTTTCCTATACTGGGATCAAAAGATCGGTTTTCTCAATAAGTATTTTATTGAGAAATCGGTCGTGACAGACTTGGTACCAGAGCCAGGCTGACTGTAGGAAGCCACTAGGTGCGATCGCTAATCGGTTATTGGCATGATAGAGTTTATTCATGTTTTTACAAATGTAGTCATTATTCTGACAGTCAGCATAAAATTTATGATCTGATCGCTTAGAATTTTTACCTACTTTTGTAGATGGCTGGCAACGACTGTGGGTCACAAATGTTCACCAACGTGCCTGAGGGGTTCGTCAAGCTCCTCTCCTTCATCGTTCAGGTCGCGATGGGGCCATCCGTGCGCCCAGTCTTCACACTTTATCCACACAAGATCAACAACAGTCTGACCATGCACCAGGTCGCGGTACAATTCAGGGGAGGGCGTGCTGAGATACGCCGCTTCCGATTCTTGGGGAGAGCCATGCCTACAGATAGGCATGCTATACAGATGGCTGCCCGCGAGGCGATAGCTCGTCTTCGGGATGTCCTTCCTGCAATGAAGACCCGTCGCTACCGCTACCTTCCATCCCACGTGCCATACACCTGTCACTACTCATTCTCTTGCCCTAGAGGAGAGCGAGACGAGGCCTTTGAGATGCTTGTCGAGTACCTCTGAGCCTTGGAGGCAGCCTTCGACACCATGGTGGACGACCTCGTAGCTACCCGCATGGACTCAGTCCATGGCTGTGCCGCCAACAGGAGGGAACTCCTACACACTGCTCCACCGCTGACTTTTATCTCGTCCTCAGCTTCTCATTCACCTACCATTCTCGCCACTGCTCGTCGTTTGCCTACCACTAAGGAATTTAACCAAGCTATTGCACCCACTCCCCTTCGCTCTGCACCACTTATTGCACCCACTCCCATGCGTGCTACTCCACCTATTTTGCCCACTCATATTCGTGTTACTCCGCCTATGGCACCTGCTCCATCAGCTCAGCATAGCGTTTCTCGTCTGGAACCTATTAGCGAGGAGGAGGTTGAGTCCCCAGCGTCACTGCGTCTCACCCTCGGCAGGCCAAGGGAGATCCTCACCATCTCCGACTGAGTACGTGTAGACGCCATGCGATGTGCCGACTTGTGTGATATGTTTATATGTACATAGGTTGTGAGAAGTAGCCTGTTTGCGCATCATGTAGTATCTGGAGAAGTGCACTAGTCTCAATAACATGTCAGGATTATGTACGCATATCCTGAGTGATGTAATGTATGATTATGCCTGCGTGTAAGATATGTAATAGTCCTTCTCCGCGTGCAATCGTGTATTTTCAAAAAAAATCCTGGAGTTTTATGTGTGTTTTATTGACTTTTGCGACTCTCTTTCTTGTCTTACGAGTTTCACAAAATATATCCCCGGAGTGAAAGATGTCTCGTCCGTGGATGCGCTCCATGCCAAATCAGCCCGAAGAAAATTATGGCACACCACCAAACCACAATTTCACTCAGGGACAGACAAGTAAATAGGACAGTGAAACAGCATTTACCCAAGTGTGTCGTCTGTATGAACAGAGTCAACAACAACACCAGGAAATGATGAACAAATTCATCAATATGGGAAATCACCGTGGTCAGTATCAACAGCAATCCAAGTTATCTGAGTTGCAGAAAATGCGTCCTCCAACATTTTCTCATACTAACAAGCCTCTTGAAGCCGACGACTGGCTTCGAGACATGGAGAGAAAATTAATTGTTGCACAGTGTTCAGACCATGAAAAAGTATTGTATGCACCACATTATCTCACCGGAGCAGCTGCATCGTGGTGGGAAAACTTCCTGCACATGCACCCCAACGAAAACGAAATAACCTGGGAGGATTTCAAGGAAGGTTTTCGTGGGGCACACATTCCTAAGAGTGTTATGAAAATCAAAAAGAGAGAATTTGATGACCTCAAGCAAAGGACCATGACAGTGTCAGAATACAACAGCCAATTCACTCTGCTATCTCGCTACGCCAATGAAGAGCGCATGACCGAGAGCAAGAAGATGGAAAAATTCTTGGAAGGCCTGGCACCCGCACTTAAATGCCAGCTGGTTGTGCATACCTTCCCAGATTTTAAAACACTGGTGGATAAGGCCATCACTCTGGAAAATGAGCGGCGCATCTTGGAAGATTTCTGCAAACGCAAAAGGGAACAGTCTACTTTTGCTCGTAACCACAGAATCAAGACGGAAATTCAGAAGGGTGGTACACACAAAACCCCGACGAATAATTCACGCACAATCAAGAATTTCCATGCAAGAGACAAGGAGTTCACATATCGCCCAGGCGTTACTTGTTACGCTTGTGGAGAAGAAGGGCACTATGCCAAGCAGTGCCCCAAGCCGAGGAACTCAACCCCGAAGCCTAACAATGGTGGCAATAATTCAGCGCCCAAGCGAAACAATTTCAACCCCAATAACAACCACAGGAAGGGTCACCTGAACCACGTGACCAAAGAGGAAGCACAGAATGCCCCAGATATCGTACTCGGTACGTACCCCGTCAACACAATACCTGCCATGGTTTTGTTTGATTCTGGAGCTTCTCACTCATTCATTTCGAAGAGTTTTGCTTTGCAAAATAATTTTTCGATGCTTCCCTTGGAAAAATCAATGATCATCAAGTCCCCTGGAATTAAGCAAGTGACCCAGAGTTACTGTCAAGGTGTGGTTATTGAATTTGAAGGATTGAAGTTTTACGCCAACCTTATTGTATTGGAAAGCAAAGGATTGGATGTCATCCTAGGGATGGATTGGTTAACCACCAACAAAGGTTTTCTTGACTGCTTCAACCGGACCGTGATTCTCACACATCATCACGGGAAGACAATAAAATTTTTAGCCAAAGAGAGACAAATACCTCGGCAACCAAGATTAAACAAGGTGGACGTTTCTGAGCTGAACAAGGTTCCAATAGTGTGTGAATTTCCAGACGTATTTCCAGAAGAACTACCAGGCATGCCACCGGACCGAGAGATAGAATGCAGCATTGAGCTAGCACCCGGAACCGCTCCCATTTACAAGAAACCATACAGAATGGCACCATCCGAATTGGTAGAATTGAAGAAGCAAATAAAAGAATTATTAGAGAAAGGATACATACGAGCCAGTTCCTCACCTTGGGGTTCTCCAATTTTATTTGCCAAGAAAAAGGATGGAACACTGAGATTGTGTATTGACTATCGAGCTCTTAACATGGTCACAATCAAGAACAAATACCCAATGCCCTGAATAAATGATTTATTTGATCAGCTCGCACAGGCCAAGGTCTTCTCAAAAATTGACTTGAGATCAGGATACCACCAATTAAAAGTGCGAACAGAAGATATTCCCAAGACAGCCTTCACTTCCAGATATGGACTGTATGAGTTCACAGTAATGCCATTTGGGCTAACCAACGCCCCCGCATATTTTTTTTACCTCATGAACAAAGTATTTATGAAGTATATGGACAAGTTTGTTGTGGTATTCCTCGATGATATTCTGATATACTCCAAAACACCAGAAGAGCATGCCGAGCATCTCAGGATTGTACTAGGAGAACTCAGGAAACATCAATTGTACGCCAAATTCAGCAAATGTGAATTTTGGCTAAGATAGGTGGGTTTTCTGGGCCACGTACTCACCCAAGAAGGTATTGCAGTAGACCCGGAAAAGGTCAAGGCCCTACTTGGCTGGAAACCACCAGCTAGCATAACGGACGTATGAAGTTTCTTGGGAATGGCAGGCTATTACCGGAGATTTATTGAAGGATTCTCCACCATAGAAAAGCCAATGACGCAGTTGCTCAAGAAAGGCAAGAAGTTTGAATGGACGGAAGCATGTGAGAAAAGCTTCCAAGAGCTAAAAAGGAAATTAACAACGACACCAGTATTAATTGTGCCAGACATACACAAGAATTTTGAGGTATATTGTGACGCATCCCGGAAAGGCCTCGGATGCGTATTGATGCAAGAAGGCAAGGTAGTTGCGTATGTCTCCAGACAACTTCGCAAGCATGAGGAGAATTATCCCACTCATGACTTAGAATTGGTAGCGGTCATCCATGCACTCAAAGAATGGAGACACTTCCTACTTGGAAATCATTGTGAAATATACACAGACCATAAGAGTCTTAAGTATATTTTCACACAGCCGGAACTTAATTTACGGCAGCGACGCTGGTTGGAGTTGGTGAAGGATTATGATGTTGGGATCCACTATCATCCTGGAAAAGCAAATGTTGTGGCAGATGCCCTTAGTCGGAATCCCAGCACGGATAACGACAGTATGCCAAATTTGAGGCCAGAATTTCAACAGGAATTTGCCAAACTCAATTTAATAATGGTCACCGAAGGCAGTGTGTCAAATTTGGAAATACAGCCTACCCTGATGGAAAAGATTAAGGAGGCTCAGCATGGACACCCCAGCATTGATGGCATAAAAAGGAAAGTGAGCTTGGGCAAGGCCTCAGAATTCAACGTAGATGAGCAAGGAATATTGTGGTCGGAGAGAGACTTTGCGTACCAAATATCAAGGACCTCAAACAGCAGATTCTGGCTAAAAGCCGCACCGCTCCGTATTCAATCCACCCTGGAGGAACAAAAATGTACAAAGACCTTCAGGAAAAATTTTGGTGGCACGGCATGAAGAGAGACATAGCCACGTTCATTGCATGTTGTGACTCTTGTCAACGCATCAAGACCAAGCACCAGAAACCAGCCGGGCTGTTACAGCCAAACAAGATACCTGAGTGGAAGTGGGACGAGATTGGAATGGACTTCATTGTTGGACTACCATGATCATGACACGGAAATAATGCCATATGGGTCATCACTAACAGATTAACTAAGGTAGCACATTTTATCCCGGTGAAGACAACTCACACCACTCAGAGACTGGCCAGACTTTATCTTGCTCGTATCGTCTGCCTGCATGGAGTCCCAAAGACTATCATATCGGACAGAGGCACACAGTTCGTCTCTAGATTTTGGGATCACCTACAACAGGCACTGGGAACCCAACTATCATTCAGTACCGCATACCACCCCCAGACTGATGGGCAAACTGAACGCGTAAACCAAATTCTAGAAGACATGCTGAGAGCCTGTGTCCTCACCTACGGAACCAGTTGGGAAGAAAGTTTGCCATATGCAGAGTTCGCATACAACAACAGTTATCAAGCCAGCTTGCAAATGGCACCCTTTGAAGCTCTATATGGGAGAAGATGTCGTACCCTGCTAAACTGGTCAGAAACCGGGGACAGCCACATTTTCGGCCTAGATATGCTCAAGGAGTCTGAGGAGAAAGTGAAGACGATTAGAGATCGACTCAAGACAGCTCAAAGTTGGCAAAAGAGTTATTACGATCGAAAGCATCGGCAAATCAGTTTTGAACCCGGAGAGTTTGTATACCTAAGAGTTTCTCCTATGAGGGGTCTGCAGCGATTTAGGATTAAGGGAAAGCTAGCACCAAGATTCATCGGACCATTCTGTATAGTGGCCCGAAGAGGCACGGTAGCCTACCAGCTAGACCTACCCGGAGATTTATCTGATATCCACAACGTGTTCCACATCTCACAGTTGAGAAAGTACGTGAGCAACCCAGAGAAGCAAATATCACATGAAAATGTTGACGTGCAACCAGACCTCACCTACCGGGAGCACCCAATAAAAATATTAGAAGAGTCTGAGAGGAGGACCCGATAGAAAACCATCAAGTTTTTTAGAGTTCAGTGGAGCAATCACACCGAGAATGAAGAAACTTGGGAGAGGGAAGATTTTCTTTGGACAGAGCACCCACACCTGTTTAAGGATCAGCTGAAATCTCGGGGACGAGATTTTTCCTAAGGGGGTAGGTGCTGTGACACTCCAAAAATTTTGTGGTTTTTGTTTTCAGCAAGAGCCTTGCTTGGTTTAAAGAAGGTCATTTAAACCCTTCTTAAAAGCCTCTCTTCTGAGTTTTTCCTTCTCAAAATCTTTTCTTGGATTTAGTTTCTTCTAAAAAGAAAAAAAACCTTTTTGGTTTTGGGCTTTTCTTTGGTTTTGATCCCTTCCTGTTTTTACCATGCCTCTTATGGTAAAATTCTCCCAAAAAACCCTCCTTCCACTTTGGGACAACCCAAACATGCTGTCCCAACTAGTTAAATCCATTTTTGGATTTTATCTCATTTATTTCTTTTCCCAAATCAATTCTGCCCTTTATTTTGAGCCTAGGTAATTTGCAAAGCAAGTACCTTAATGCCTTTGAACTTTGGTCTCAAATCAACTCCCCTGGATAGTCCTTAGCACCCACAACCTAGAACCATCAAGATTCATTCTTCTCCTTTTCAAAATTTTCAAATTTCACCCTCTGCAAGTTTGGATCAGATTTGTCAAATTTGGTGAAATTCATATCTCCACTTCTCCAAAAATTCCACCAAAATTCAGGCAACCCCCAGTTGCAATGAGAGACCACTCCACCAAAAACTAGCTCAAGGAAAAATCCCTACATGCCAAAATCATTCTGTCGAACACCTGGCCTGCACTGTTACTGTACATCTTCAGAAATTCAGTAAGTGCAGTGTCGTTTCTTCGTCAGAGTTCAGTCACAAGTCGACTGTGCGCCTGGCGCGTTGCGCGTGGCTCCTCCTCCCTGTCCGGAGCACCACACGCGTGCTTGGCTCGTTCCTGGCGTCGATGGCACCCTGGCCCGCCTGCGCTGGCGTCTTGCGCGGCGGCAGAACCTCCCGTGGCGGCCGACAGGGGGCACCCGGCTGCATAACACCGTTTGGCACCGCCCAAATCACCTGAGAGCTCCGCGTGGCCATCTCCCTTGCCAGCGCACACATGCAGCACCGTCGCCGTGGCCTGGCACACTCAGGGCGCGCTCTCTGCCGCCGACGTGCCGTACGGCCGTTCCGTCGGGGACAGGCCGTAACCACCCTTGCCACGTTGAGTTAGGCACTGGAATGGAACCAGTGCTCCGTCTAGATGATGCTCAAGCCCTTAAACCAATCGTCCAGCCACAGCACCGCCGTGATCTTTCGCCGAACTTATCCCGTTCACGGCAACCGCCTCGGGCCGGCTATAAATAGCGCCTCCAAGCTCGCTCTCACCCCGGCACAACTCCACCACCTCACCAGACCCCGCCTAGCTATTGGAAGAGCCTCGAGGGGACCTTCTTCCTCAACTCCGGCCACCTCCGTCCGCCTCGAGCTCCGGCAGCGTTCTCTCTGGTGAGAACTCCTCCACTGCCCTAGACTTGCCCGTTGTCTCATGGCACCTCTAGGAG
>NC_057795.1:350666051-350691604 GCF_018294505.1 Triticum aestivum | reverse complement strand
TGCGAGGTCCACGACTACCCGAACCACCGTCCACTAGAGCAAGGGCCGCCGTCGACACAGTGCTCGCCGGCGACCACCACCACCACCCACCGACGCGGAAGGACGTGCTGAACACGGAGGTACCACCCGATCCCCCTGCCTCGCCGTGGATCGCCGTCGGCGACCACCGCAGCTCTCGGGCGCCGACGAGCCCTGTCTCCCTCATTTGAATATTCAAACCTGACGGGTGGGTCCCGCCTGTCAGTCTCTCATTCTTTTCTTTTAAACGAATCATTTTCTGGACTTTTCTGCAGAACCCCCTGGGAGTTTTCTGTTTCATTACAGAAAGGTCCCTGAATCAAAACCCTTATAACTTTTAAACAGAAAAGGATTTTGGTTTGATTCTTTCTCGTTTCTCTTTAAAATTTTGTCTAGTTTTTTATCAGATTTATTTGAGAATTTATTTGGATTACTTTTGTGCACCTCGCGGTATTTATGTTACGTCCGTATTTTCTTATACTGTAGATACCGGAGGAGGTGACGGAGCCGCGAACTTCACCCAGTTAGACTCCGACTACTCCGAACCAGGAAAGCATGTTTGAACTCTTGATATGATGAGTGTTTGTTGCATGTTTGCATTTAGGAGTTTCATGGCATGTTTATGAACATTTCTTTGAATGTTATATTTCATGCACAGAAGTGGAAAGTAAGTTTTGGAGAAGCCATATGTTGTTGGATACATATTTGCATGGCCATGTGATGGCATGAGGATGGGTAAGATGGCAGTGTTGTGGCATGCCAGTCTTACGCCAGTCTATTTTGACTTCAGTGTCATTGTGAATCAAATCACATTCCCATTCATTTCCATTCCTGTACTGCCACATGTTTTCCGCAAGGAATATGGCCTAGTAAGTTGCAAACCGTTTTCCTGGTACACACCAAATAGAGAGACCGGGATGAGGGTTCCATGGCCCTGGATTAAAGCCCGTCATCCGGTCAGGGGGCATGGGTGTTTCCGGTTGGGACCGAGAGGGGGGCACCCCTTAGAGCGCGCGTATAGAAATTTGATCCCATGCTATTCGAGGTTGTGACCTCCCCGTCTCAAAGTTTTTCTTGGATGTTGTCCAGGGTGATTCCTGGCATCGTGAGGTGGAATGGGTGTGTACTGGTTAAATGTGTTTCTACCGAAATACCATAAACGGAACTAGTCCTTCGTGACTACAGAAATCCGTTGGCTGTGGTCAGTTAGTACAAACTCTGCAGAGTCACAAATCCTTTAATCATCTTGTACATGTCCAAGTACTGTGTTCATCTTATCTTGTCAGATATCAGCCTTAGTGACAAAACCCGATGGACTACATGAGTTTTAAATTCGGTTAAGAGTTTTTTCCTGTCGATGGACTAACCCGTTATTTACTTTTGATATAAGCCCTTTTTGTGATGTTGCTCAGACGTCCGACTGTGGCATACTTGTTATTTTCATTTGATATAATCCCTTTGTGTGATGTCGCTCAGACGTCAGACTGTGGCATTTCTTTTACAAGCCCTTTCTGTGATGTCGCTCAGACGTCCGACTGTGGCATTTCTTTTACAAGCCCGTTCTGTGATGTCGCTCAGACGTCTGACTGTGGCATTTCTTTTACTAGCCCTTTCTGCGATGTCGCTCAGACGTCCGACTGTGGCATTTCTTTTATAAGCCCTTTATGTGGTGTCGCTGAGACGCCCGACTGTGGCATTTCTTTTATAAGCCCTTTATGTGGTGTCACTTAGACGCCCGACTGTGGCGTGAGCTTTAATTGTTTACCTTTCGAGGCGTCGCTCCAGACACCCGATCGGTTTTCAGTTATTCATTTTACTTATCAAGTCGTGCAAAAATATTATTATTGGGATGAGCATCATTATTTTTACTCATGACGCATTCATGCATGCATTTGTTATATCTTTTGTCCGAACTGTCTTGCGAGTACTTTCAAAGTACTCACCTGGCTTGTTGATTTGGCCAGATGTTGATGAAGGCGATCTCATGGATGAAGAGTTTGATAGCGAGTCCGACGCCTAGAGGAGTCCCAGTCGGTCCCGTGCGATCCTGCATTTGGTCACTGTATCATATCCGCTTCCGCCACCCCAGAAATAAATTCATCGAGCCTCACCTCGACGCTCGATGAGCTACCATTTAGGAGACAAGTTATCCACCACCACTTTTATCTCAAGCTAGTAGCATGTCACCACACCCCTGTGTCATAACCGCCCTTATGTAAGATATTGGCGAGTTTGTAATAAATTGTTGAGCAGCCTCAGCTCAACCCTGTAATATATTTAATGCTACTAGTCCTCTGTTTACAAGTACTTGTCTACCAGTGAGGATAACTTTTCCTATACTGGGATCAAAAGATCGGTTTTCTCAATAAGTATTTTATTGAAAAACCGGTCGTGACAGCGGGAAAAGCCACTCAAAAGAAACAATCCGGGATCGTCCAGTCTGGACCGCATACTTGACCGCTCGTGCCAGATTCACGGCACCCCCTACAAACCAGCCAATCACACTAATAGAGATTGATGGGTGTTCAAACAGGCCGGCAAGTTGAATGCCGAGAACAAAGACAAGGGGCTGCACAGCGATGATGATGAGGAGCACCGACGTCCGAACAGTGGGGGACAGAAGAAATCCCCCCCAGGTGAATACAGTAAACATGATCTATGCCACACACATTCCCAAGAGGGAACGAAAGCGTGCACTGCGGGACGTCTATGCGATGGAGCCCGTCGCCCCAAAGTTCAACCCATGGTCATCCTGCCCGATCACATTCGATCATAGGGACCATCCTACCAGCATCCGTCAGGGCGGTTCAGTCGCACTGGTCCTTGACCCAATCATCGACGGATTCCACCTCACGCGAGTCCTCATGGACGGTGGCAGCATCCTGAACCTGCTTTATCAGGACACAGTGCGCAAAATGGGCATCGATCCATCACGGATCAAACCCACCAAAACCACCTTCAAGGGTGTAATTCCATGGGTAGAGGCCCGCTATATGGGCTCATGAACACTGGAAGTGGTCTTCGGATCTCCGGATAACTTCCGAAGCGAGGAGTTAATCTTCGATTTCGTCCCTTTCTGTAGTGGCTATCATGTGCTACTTGGATGAACCGCGTTTGCTCGATTCAATGCAGTGCCTCACTATGCATACCTTAAGCTCAAGATGCCAGGACCTCGCGGGGTTATAATAGTCAATGGAAACACAGATCGCTCCCTTCTTACAGAGGAGCACACTGCAGCCCTTGCGGCAAAAGTACAAAGCAACCTCCTTTGACAAGCAGCCAATCCGGCAACGACAACCCCGAACACCGTCAAGCGAGTCCGGAGCACCCCGCAACAGGATCGTCAGGCACGCCAAGAGCTCGATTAGCAATCCGGCCTCTGCCCCAGCCCCATTCAGGCGGCATTCATGCCACGCGTACATAATTACGCACTTAAAATACCATGGGCACGGGTGGAGACGAGATTACTATGCGGCCTACAGTGCGGATCAGCTCACTAGGTCCGCATACCCCTTTTTATTCCTTTCTTTCAGGACCCCACGTTCGGGTAGCCCCTTCAGAGAGACGGATCATCGGACTCACCACAGGAGGGAACACCAAGGAGGCAAGAGGCTTTTGCACACAAGGGAATACCCAGGTGGTCTCTGTTAATGATCATTATACCTGTTTTATATACCTGCACCCAGCCTGCCCTTGGATAGGACATGTCAAATAGTCCTATTTGTTTTCACTTAATGCATTACTTGAACATATACGCCTGGACGTATTATCCAGATAACAATGGGAAATAGTATGCAGCGTCAGCTTCTTACTAATATCTTCACATTTTCCCAGGAATATTTATTTAATATTGCATCATACAATTTGGTACGATCAGTTTCCAGGGGCTTTTTTATTTTGAGCCCCATAACATGGCAAGAAAAGTCCGAACACTTTCGACAGTGCGGCACCCCAAACTTATAGCATTATATGCATCAGCTCTGAATCGTGTCTTGGTCAATAGTTGGGTTAGCCCGGCTCCCTTGTTTTGGTACCTTACGTTCCGTTACATCGTCTAAGGTAGCGCAGGGAGAACTACTGCGATTGTGTCCCGGTTCTTCCAGACGGGTACCTCAGTAGAGAAAGCCGAAAACTGACTGTCATGATGCAGCGAGAGCTGGTCGCTGTTCGCGAGGTACTAAATCCTTAAAGATTTTTTCCACTTAAGGCGAGGAATCAGCCTTGCCCGATTTAGGCATGTATAGCGCCCCAGTTCGGCCTTCCGAATACTAGGGGCTTCGCCAAAATTTAAAATTATAGACTTCTATGGCCAAGTGAGAGTTATAAAGCCGAACAGTCCGATTGCCTTGTTTGCTGCGCTAAACACCTCCTTAAAGGACCAACAATTTGGATAAAGAGTGTTTGGGATTTCCACGAACACCCCAGTACTAGTTACAAGGGGGCGGGAGTTGACGACTGGCCTACTTTCAGATTTTAATAAATAGCCGCAGAGAAGGTAATATTTTAAATCAAATAAAGCGTTATATAGCACAAACAAACTCGTTCTCATATTACAAAGACGACATGAGTACATTCACTCAAAGATTATGTTCTTGGCACATTCATTTTCCATAAGACAAGCGCCTTTCATAATGCCATCATAACATTTTTTGGGATAGCGTTGCTCCTTACCCTGCGGGGGTCCATCCTTAACGAGCTTCTCAGCATCCAGTTTGGCCCAATGCATCTTCGCGCGGGAAAAGGCCCGTCGGGCATCCTCAATACAGATGGACTGCTTGATAACTTCTAGCCGTGGACAGGCATGCACCATCCGCTTTACCAGGCCAAAATAGCTGCCGGGTAGGGGCTCGCCAGGCCACATCCGGACTATGAGGTCCTTCATGGCCAGTTCAGCCGCATTGTGGAGTTCGACCAATTGCTTCAGTTGGTCACTTAGAGGCATCGGGTGTTCGGCTCCAGTGTATTGGGACCAGAACAGCTTCTCCGTTGAGCTCCCCTCTTCAGCACGATAGAACTCCGCGGCATCTGAAATGTTGCGTGGCAGATCTGCGAATGCCCCTGGAGAGCTCTGAATTCGTGTAAGTAAAATAAATGACTCCTCCACATGCTTGCTTTGCATAAAAATGCCTTACCCTCCGCTATCTTCTTGGCCACCTGGATTTCCTGGAGGGCCTTTTGGGCTTCGGCCTTGGCGTCTGTCGCGCTCTGGAGGGCCTTCGTAAGCTCAGACTCCTGCGTCTTGAAGTCATGCTCCAAGGACTCGAACTTCTTGCCGAGCTCCTGGAGCTCTTGTTGTACCTCTCCCACCCGAGCATCTTGCTTTTCGTGCTCGATGCACTCCATAGCTGCTTTGGCTTCGGCCGCGTACATCACTTTCTTCACGGCCGCCACTTCGGTCCTGGTCCCTATTTAAAACCATGATGATTTTTGTTAGCATCATCAATTTTTCTCCTCTATATGACACACAAACGGGGTTTCACTTACCTTTGTTCTCCTCGAGCTGCCTCTTCACGAGGCCGAGCTCCTCTTCAGCCTGCCCCAGGTCGCGCTTTAGTCTGGCAACCTTAGTTGTGCGCGCAGCGGCAGTCAGCAGCAATGCCAGCTTGTTAACATAGACAATTACCATTAGCTTCCTGTGGTTTTTTAGTTGACCCTCCGTTTGGCTTTTCCTTCCGAACACCAAACAGAGTTTCAGGGGCTACTGTCTATCGGGTGATATTTTCTCACACCTTTTTACTTACCTTAAAGCCTGTTAGCAGGCTGGTGCAGGCTTCGGTCAATCCGCTCTTGGCGAACCGAACCTTCTCAATTACCGTACTCATTAGAGTACGGTGCTCATCGTCGATGGAAGCGCCTCGAAGCACTTCCAACAAATTTTCCGATGCCTCTGTCTGGGCGGAGGTCGTCGGCACGGCCGGCTCGCCCTCCTTCTCGAAGGGCTGCCTACTGGAATCCGGAGCCTTTGGAGGCTCCGAGGCAGTAGCCGGCTCGGAGTCAGATTTGTTGTGGCTCCCATCAGCATGCATGGGGGTCTTACCCCCCATGTGTACGGCGTCTGGGATTTTGCCCTAGGGGACCTCCAGAACGACCGCGCCCTGCTCTGGTATCCTTTGGGACAGCACCTCGGTGTCGTCCGCGGGTCGTGGGGAGGGGGCCGTCGGGAGTGAATCGCTGATCATCTTTGACTACCTCAAGGATCCCTCCAAAGAGGATACCCCGAGGTTGGACCTAGCCGGACTGCATATACGAGGTCGGCATTATTACAAACCATGAAGGCGAAGCCGAACGAAAAGTATAACAGAGTGCGGATACTTACGACCTCGCCCGGGGCTTGTCCCTGGGTAGCCACTCCTCCTCGTTGTACGTGGCGGTAGTGGAGTGGTCCGGACGGGACGCCTTTCCCTTCTTCTGCGTCCCAGCCTCCCCCGATGGGGCGGCCTTCCTTTTCTTCTCCTCCCCAGTGCGGGGAGGGGGCATTTCCTCATGTTTCCCCCCGTCTCCGTGGGGGGAATCTTCCTCGTCATCCTCGGATGACGAGTCTATTACGGCCTTGCACCGGAGACCTTTTCTAGTCCCTGTGGCCGCCTTCTTAGAGCCTTCGGCCCCCTCAGTTGGGGAGGCCTTCCTCTTTCTCTCCTCCCCTTCATGGGAGGAGTGTGCCTCGTCATCCTCTAGCGAGGCGTCTGGTGCGGCCTCGCGCTGGAGACCCTTCCTGGTCCCCGTAGCCTTCTTTTCGGCCTTTTTCTCTGGCACCTTGTAAAGCGCCGGAACCAGCATCTCTGTTAGGAGTACGTCTGCTGGATCCTCAGGCAGCAGAGCCGGGAAGTCAATCCGCTCCGCCATCTCCACCCAATCCTGTTTGGTCAGCATGGTGACTTAAAAATCCTCCCACGAATGTACTGCGGAAGGAACATCTTGTGATAGTCAGAGGACTTACCGGATTGGCGAGGCGCTTTGCGCTGAGTCCATGGTCCTTGGAAAGGGGAGGAGGAGCTTCGCTGGTCTGGAACAGTACCCTCCAGACGTCTTTGTGCGTCGTGTCAAAGAGTTCTAACAGCATCTGGTGTTCGGCCGGATCAAACTCCCACATATCGAATGCCCGTCTTTGGCACGGGAGAATCCGGCGAACGAGCATGACCTGGACCATGTTGACAAGCTTGATCTTCTTGTCCCACATACTTTTGATGCAGGTCTCGAGTCCGGTCAGCTCCATGGGTTCGCCCCAGGCCAGGCCCTTCTTTTCCCAAGAAGTGAGCTGCATCGGGATTCTGGATCTGAATTTGGGGGCCACCACCCAGTTGGTGTCGCGCGGCTCGGTGATGTAGAACCACCCTGATTCACGGTCTCCACGAAGGAGCCATCGAGCCATGTAACATTGGGCATTCTGCCCACCATGGCGCCTCCGCACTCCGCCTGTTGGCCTCTCACGATCTTCGGCTTCACGCAGAAGATTTGCAACCACAGGCCGAAGTGGGGCTTGATGCGGAGGAAGGCCTCGCACACGACGATGAATGCCGAGATGTTGAGGATGAAATTCGGGGCTAGATCATGAAAATCTAGCCCGTAGTAATACATGAGCCCGCGGACAAACAGGTGGAGTGGAAATCCTAGTCCACGGACGAAATAAGGGAGAAATACTACTCTCTCCTGAGACTTTGGGGTGGGGGTAATCTATCCCTTTGTCGGAAGCCTGTGCGTGATGCTCTCGGCCAGGTATCCGGCCTCTCGAAGCTTGGTAATGTCCTCCTCTGTGACAAAGGAGGCCATCCACTTGCCTCCCGCTCCGGACATGCTGCGGTCCTACGGTGAAGGTGAGAACTTGGGCGCTGGAGCTCGAGAGTGCGAGAATGGATGAGCAAAGGAGGAAGAAGGCGTGGGTGAAAACGGGAGATCCTTGTCCCTTTGTAAAGGCGGTGAAGAATGTGCGCCTCCCCACTTGCCTCTCAAAATTACTTATTTTCCAAGCGCCTCGATTGATGGCGCTGGTTGGGTTACCCATACCCGTATTGATGGAGATCCCGCGATAAGGAGACACGATCTCTGCTTTGACAAGACATGCCAAAGAAACCGCCTCGCAATTTGTGCGGGAGCTGGTTGTGAAAAGCGATTTGAATAATGACTGGACCATAGCGTGTTGTCACGCTACGAAGAGTTGTCAGTAGATTAGATTCGTGGATTATTGTTCTCTCTACGGCGGTATTTGAAGTTTGTCTTGCAGAGCCGGACACGGTCCTTGTGTTTGGAATTTCTCTTGGAGTATTCGGAGATGGAACCCGCCTCGCAACGCCGAAGACAATCTACGTGCCGGACTCATTGTCATTGAAGCCTGGTTCAGGGCTACTGAGGGAGTCCTGGATAAGGGGGTATCCGGACAGCCAGACTATGTACTTTGGCCGGACTGTTGGACTATGAAGATACAAGATTGAGGACTTCGTCCCGTGTCCGGATGGGACTCTCCTTTGCATGGAAGGCAAGCTTGGCGATCCGAATTATAGATCTCCTTCTCTGTAACCGATTCTGTGTAACCCTAGCCCCCTCTGGTGTCTATATAAACCGGAGGGTTTTAGTCTGTAGGACAACAACAATCATACCATAGGCTAGCTTCTAGGGTTTAGCCTCTCTGATCTTGGGGTAGATCAACTCTTGTAATACTCATATCATCAAGATCAATCAAGCAGGAAGTAGGGTATTACCTCCATCGAGAGGGCCCGAACCTGGGTAAACATCGTGTCCCCAGTCTCCTATTACCATTAGCCTTAGACGCATAGTTCGGGACCCCATACCCGAGATCCACCGGTTTTGACACCGACAGTAATGGTTGCGCGAGTCCACGGAGGGCTGCACCCACGAAGGGTCCACGAAGAAGCAACCTTGTCTATCCCACCATGGTCGTCACCCACGAAGGACTTGCCTCACTAGGGTAGATCTTCACGAAGTAGGCGATCTCCTTGCCATTATAAACTCCTTGGTTCAACTCCACAATCTTGATGGAGGCTCCCAAGTGACACCTAGCCAATCTAGGAGACACCACTCTCCAAGAAGTAACAAATGGTGTGTTGATGATGAACTCCTTGCTCTTGTGCTTCAAATGATAGTCTCCCCAACACTCAACTCTCTCTCACAGGATTTGGATTTGGTGGAAAGAAGATTTGAGTGGAAAGCAACTTGGGGAAGGCTAGAGATCAATATTTATGTGGTAGGAGTGGTAGTCTCAATACAAGTGTAGGTGGTTCTCTCTCAGAAAATGTATGTTGGAAGTGTAGGAATTTTTTGATGGCTCTCTCCACGAATGAAGAGTGGGTGGAGGGGTATATATATCCTCCACACAAAATCTAACCGTTACACACAACTTACCAAACTCGGTGGGACCGAATCATGAAACTTGGTCAGACCGATTCAGTTCATAATGTGACCGTTAGGATTTTCGGTGCGACCGACATGTCAACTCGGTGGGACCAATATGGTTAGGGTTAGGGCATAACGTAATCTCGGTGAGACCGATTACACAAACTCTGTGAGACCAATTTTGGTAATAAGCTAACCAGAGAGTTGGTCAGGCAAACTCGGTGGGACCGATTCGCTCATCTCGGTTGGACTGAAACGTTACGAAAGGGAAAGAGAGTTTGCATTGCAATCTCGGTGGGACCGATCACTCATCTCGCTTTGACTGAAATGTTACGAAGGGAAATAGAGAGATTACAATCCCATCTCAATGAGACCGAGATCCCTATCGGTGAGACCGATTTGATTAGGGTTTGTGGCAGTGGCTATGCCAAGTTAACTCGGTGGCGCCGGATAGAAAGTTTCGGTAGGGCCGAGTTTAACTTTTGGTTTGGGACATATGTGGATGTGAGAAAGTAGTTGAGGGTTTTTGGAGCATATCACTAAGCACTTCAAGCAAGAACCTCATTAAGCAACACCTCATCCCCTCTTGATAGTATTGGCTTTTCCTATGGACTCAATGTGATCTTGGATCACTAAAATGGAAAATGTAGAGTCTTGTTCTTTGAGCTTGAGCCAATCCTTTTGTCCTTAGCATTTTGAGGGGTCCATGTTTCTCATCCATGCCATGCCAAACATTTAGCTTTCCTGAAATATTTATCTTGAAATAGCATTAGCTCAATGAGCTATATGTTGTTAGGAATTACCAAAACCACCCAGGGATAGTTGCACTTTCAATCTCCCCCTTTTTGGTAATTGATGACAACATATAGATCAAAGCTTCACAAATGATAATAAGATTGAAAAACATTGCCGCTTTGAGAAGTATGTGGTAAGCAAGAGCTCCCCCTAAATTTGTGCATTATTTAAAATTTGCTTTGGACTGCAAATGCACAAAGTGGTAGGATCATGGGTCACTCTTCCATGTCACATACATCTTGGTGGAGCGCTCAAAATGATAATGATTGAACACATGCACTCATCACCAAGCAAAGTGAATGATCATATAAGGATATGAAAAATATATCATTCAAGCACATATTAAAGTAGCATATGATCAAACACATGATCGTCCAAGTAAACAAGTAGCTCACAAAAGGACATAAGGTATCAAGCACACAAACAAGAAGTTCAACCAAAAACAAGAGACATAAAAAGCAACACTCTCTCTTGAAGCCTATGATCTATACATTTTATCCCCCTTTGGCAACAAGTTACCAAAAAGTTCAAAGAATGCATAGAGCTAAACGACTCTCAGGCTTGGTCTTCATGAGGTGGTGTAGAGATGACTCCAAGGACGAAAGCATCGGTTGATGAAGCTAGAGCTGGTGGAGTTGAGGCTGGAGCTGGTGGCACTGAGGTTGTGGCAGCTGGTGTAGATGAAGTAGCTCTCGTGGCTGGAACAGGCACTGCAGCAGATCTCTGTCCTCTGGGCACTCTAGCAAAAGCTTCTGTAGTATACTTGCCCTTCTTCTCCTCCACTTCCTCCTGAAGTTGCTCAACAACTGACTGGATCTCAGTGACCTTAACATCAAGATCATAGAATTTTTGCTCTATCATTCTCTCCAAGCTCTCCTGGTTTTGAGTCAGGGTGGCCAAGCCCTTCTCAATTCTCAAGGTGGAGGCAATCAGATAGCCAAGCTGATCTTGCTTGCTCTTCAGGAACACTTGAGATGCCTCTTCAGCAGTTGGCATCTTTGTAGCTTTCTATACCCTTGCCTTCTCTCTCTTATGTGCTTGTGCTGATGAAGGTTCATTTTCATTCATGACAACTGTGTTGTCTTCAAATTCAGGGTAGATGGGCAGGTGCTCCTTGTCCAATAGATATTTGCCTTTGCCCATCTTGGAGTTAATGAGCTCCTGAATTTGTGGGGCATACCCACAAGATCTCTTCTAATCAGCAGTTGTCCTATTGATTGTTTCCACAATCAGACTCATCACCTTAAACTTTTGAGGCACATCAAACAAATGGAGCAAATTGATAGCATGTCCTCTGATCATCTTGTGATCACCTGACTTGGGTAGCAGTGTGTGCCTTAGGATCCAGTTGATAGTAGGCAATCCTGACAACAAGTAGTGGACAGATCCAAACTTGTGAGTTTCCAAAGCATCATTTGGGATCTCTTTGTACATGTGTGCCATAGTGTTACGGTCTTTCTTCTTTTCAGCATAAACATCCAAGTCGACTTCAGTCTCTTCTGGAGCATTGATTAGTTGTGCCCATTCTTCCATAGAGGATTGGTACCTAGTACCTTCTGACATCCAAATGATCTTCCCATCTGGGTAGAAGTGGGCAGTTGAATAGAACTGCATGATCAGCTCATCATTCCACTTGGTAAGCTTCTAAGCAACAAATGAATCAACACCACATGCTTTGAAGCTGTCATATACTCCTGGATAGTGATCTTCATTTTCCTTGATGTACTCCCAGTTGACCCATCTCATGTCACAGACAATATGCTTCTTATCAAGCAAAATTGTTTCATAGAAGTCTTGCTGTTCCTTAGTGTGAAACTTGTAGTCAACATCAGTTCTTCTCCTGACAGCATATGGATCAGATTATCTCCACTGTCTCAGTCCTGCATCCTTCCTGATTTTCATATTCTCTGTAACAGGATGTGCATCATTGTGATCAGGGATCTTGGACTTCAGCTTCCTCAAAACAAGTGAATCATCATCTTCTTCTTTAACTTCAGGCACTAGGGCCTTGTTCTTCTCCTCAGCTGGTATACTTCTGGTGTTCCTCTTGGGTGCAGTCTTTTGAGGTGGAGCTTTGGGAGCAGACTTGGGCTTTGATGGAGCAGCCCCTGACTTTATAGCATCTCCCGTGAGCTTTTGAGCTTTAGGTGCTGGAGCAGCATCCTCTTCCTCTTCATCATTTGATCTAACCATTGATGGCTTCCCAATAACTCTGGCAATGGTCATCTTGACCCTTTCTTTCCTTTTCTTCCCATCTCCAGTTTCCTTGGGTTCAAGAGTGAACTCCATTGCTGACTTAGAAGCATCAACAGTTGAGGCTCTAGCTTTTGACATAGGAACTCTTCTTGCTGGAGCCTTTGTTTTCGTTCCAGGCTTTGTTGTAGCAGTTGTGCCATACTCCTTTTTCAGCACTTTCTTCTTTGAAGTGGCCTCATCCTCAGCAGCAACATAATCCTCATCTTCAGAATCTGAGGCTTTCTTCTTCCTTGTCCTGGTGGCTGCCTTTGGAAAGTTGCTGGGTGTGCTCCTGCTACCCTCATCTGAGGTACTAGAGGGACTAGTGCCCTCACTCAACTGTCCTGGCTGCTCAGATCTGTTCTGGCTATCACTTTGATCAGACATCTCTGCAATTTGTCTGACAGTTGACCCTATGAACAGATGTAGATGAGGTAGAGTAGATGAGCATCACAAGGTGCAGAATTTTTGCAAAATAGATGACATAAAAAACTTAGTTTTAGTTCTCCATAGAAAGCATTTCGGAGCTACCGATTTGTAAAGTCGGTGATACTGAAGCAGCTTTTGGAGCCTAAACTAGTGAACTCGGTCAGACTGAGTCATAGTTCGGTGGCACCGAGGCTGCTAGGGTTTCATAGAGAATCAAACTCGGTCACACCGATTTGCAATTTTCGGTCAGACCGAAAACGCATGTGCAATGGCCTAAGCCAAATCGGTGAGACCGATTCTACAACTCGGTCGGTCCAAGATGAGTTCGGCGGAGACCTAACCCTAAATTTTCAAATCAAATCAAATCTACATGATGTTTTAGCTGGAAAGGATGATTTCACATGTGGCAAGAATCATGGCAAAGCAATGTGCTACGAGTTGGAGTGAATGAATAGCACAAAGATCAAGTTCATACCCTAGTTTCGGTGGTGAACTTGCTACGGCGGCAACGGCGGGGCAGAATGCCGTTGACGGTGACGGAGACAAGCAGAGGGAGGTCACTGGCGGCGAGAGGACGATCCGGAGACCCGAGGAGGCAGAGCAAGTCACGCGCGGGTGAAAGGGTTTTGGAAAAAAATTCCAAAATTTGACCCGTCGGTATATATAACCTGACCCTGTCGGTGTGACCGAATGGAACAACTCAGTGGCACCGAGATGCAAAACTGCGAGCAGTTACTGCAACTCGGTGTGACCGAAAGGTTCTAATCGGTTGCACCAAGATTGAAAACCTAGCTCAACTTAGTGATCTTGGTATGACCGAAATGGATTTCTCGGTCAGACCGAAATGCACAAAGAGGTTTTGGAAGTTTAAGTCTATGACGAATTGGGGACTCCGAGTGCTCCTCACACAAAGTGGTTCGAATCTGACTTGATCAAACTTTGTGATGTAGCATGAATAGAGTTTGAGACGAGAAAGAATAGATAGCTCGAGAAGGTTCTTAGGCATTCTTGTCCATCCATTTGGCAAAAGAGAAAAAGGCAAACAATCAAAGCAACAAATGGATGTCCTCGAATGAGTCAAATATGCAACCAACATGCTCACAATAAAATGGCAAATGAAATATGTGGCAAAGCATGCACAACCAATTCTAGCATCTATCAAGCAATTGGCGATGACTAGGTCATCTATATATGAGTATATTAACTTAGGAGTCAAATGAGAACATTTGATCATAGGTCATACTCATCGTTTAAGCACAAGTGGGGTTACCACTTTTACATAAAGCATTATTGTGTTCACACCATTACAGTTGCTTTAGCTCAATTCTTTAGAGCAAAGCTCCCCCTAGATGTGAGATCCCCCCAAAGAGGGATGAACTAACCTTGGGTTTTGTCGATGATGACTTCATGTAGGTGTTGAAGATGTGGATGCTCAATGTTGATGTAGATCATTTGGAGCAATCCATTGGAGTAAGTTGCACTTTCAATACCTACACGGGTTAGTCCCACAAGGAACAAACAAGGATATCCATAGACATAGAGTGATGCACACACACAAGATGATGTCCATGAAAGCATTAGGTTACCTTGTCCCTTGTCTAACCAACAAGAGGGTTTGTGACTCCTTGAACTAGTGCAAGATGTGGAAGTTGTTTGTACTTTTCCTCGCCAAAATGATAAGAGTGAAGTATGTTGGTGGAGTCACCCTCAAGAACTCTCTAGTTCTTCTTCTTAGGGATACATCATCTTGATGGGAATCCTTGGAGTTGTAGTCGTACTTGATGAAGTAGAACTTGATGTAGTCTTGGGAGCCCACTTGACCAAGGCCTTAGGAGCTTCTTCAAATGCAACAATCTCCTCTTGAAGCTTGTCCTTGCCTTTTTGCTTGTGGTCTTGTGGTGGAAGATCATCTTGAGCTTGTGTTCCTTTGAAGGAAGTAGGATCGTACTTCTCTTGTTAAGGAACAAACTTCGTCTTGGGGTATTGATCTTCTTCCCACTCAACTCCATTGGCATTGAACTTTCGTTCAAAACCAACACCTTGATTCTTCTGGTGCCTTCCTTGCTTCCGTACAATCTCCTCGAATTGCTTACTTTCGGCAAGGCTCTTGTAAACACCTTTCTCTATAATTCCCTTCAATAAGCTATTTTCGTGCTCAAGAGTAACTTGGCTAAGAGAATCATTCGTGTAATCAAGAGAACTACTAGAAGCAACAACATTGAATTTAGCATGATTATTGTTACTGCTAGAAGAAGAATCTTTCTTGCTCTTGTTACTAGACTTGACTTGTGGCATGTAAGTAGATAAGAGTAAACGCTTGGCAATGTAAGAAGAACTTTTCTTACGAAGATCATCATTGATTGCCTTTAAAAACTCATGCTCTTGCTCAAGGTTGAGCTTTTCAAAGCGTAACTTCTCATGAGTCTTTAAAAGTTCTCGATGATCTTCCAAGATAGTTTCATGAGCTAACTTAACAGTGTTTAGTGCTTTAGTTAGATGCTCAATCTTCTCCTTATCATTGTCATTCATTTTATCTTGATTAGCATGATCAATTGACGTTTCATCATAGTATTCATCACTAGAGTTGTCAACAAGTAAATCATCATCACCTAACAAGTCATCTTCATCACTATTGAAATCAACATACCCGGGGTGTGATACCTTTGGGCCTTTAGCCATGAGGCATCTTCCAATTCCTTCATTTGGTGAGTCAAATATATCGTAGGAGTTGGTTGACACGAGTGCTAGACCGGCAACACCTTCATCTTGAGTATATTCGGAGTCGGAGTGATAGCTTCTCTCGGAGTGATTGTCGGAGTCGGAGCCGGATACCCATTCACCAACATGAGCTTGATGTCTTAGTTTTGTGTAGCTCTTTGGTGACGTGTCCTTCCTTTCCGAATCCTTGCTTCTCCGGGATGTTCTTCATTCATAACGATCATCTCTACCTTTTCTTTCTCTTGATGATGATTCTTCTCTTCTACTTCTTCTTTTTGGAGAATCTTATCTTCTTTTGTAGGGAGCCGTACACTCATTGGAATAGTGTTCGGGTCTTCCACAATTGTAGCAATTACGCTCACGACTAGAAGATCTTTTGTCATTGTAGGACCTTGACTTGGAACTTCTTTCCTTGCTTCTACTCTTGTAGAACTTGTTGAAGTTCTTCACCATTAGGCTCAATTCTTCATTGAAGTTTTGTTTCTCACTTGATGATGTGGGAGCTTCACATGAGGCTTTGTAAGCACCGCTTGACTTGTTGCGGAGCTCTTCCTTATCCTTGAGTGACATCTCATGAGCAACAATTCTTCCAATGACTTTTGTTGGCTTGAGATCTTTGTAATTGGGCACCATTTGGATCAATGTGCACACAGTATCATATTTTCCATCCAAGGCTCTTAGGATCTTCTTGATTATGAATTTGTTGGTCATCTCTTCACTTCCTAAGCCGGCAATCTCATTTGTGATGAGAGAAAGCCTAGAGTACATTTCAGCGATGCCTTCACCATCCTTCATTTCGAACTTGTCAAGTTGACTTTGAAGCACATCCAATTTGGATTCCTTGACGGAGTCGGTACCTTCGTGCATATCAATCAAAGTATCCCAAATTTCCTTTGCATTCTCAAGACGGCTGATTTTGTTGAATTCTTCAGGGCACAATCCGTTGAAGAGAATATCACAAGCTTGAGCATTGTATTGCAGCATCTTCAACTCATCTACGGTAGCTTCATAGTTTGGTTCTCTCCATCAAAGAATTCACCTTGCAAGCCAATACACACAATAGCCCAAACGGCGGGGTTATGTCCAAGAATATGCGCTTTCATCTTATGCTTCCAACTAGCAAAATTAGTACCATCAAAGTAAGGACCTCTACGGTGGTAATTTCCCTTGCTAGACGCCATACTCTCCTAGGTTGTGAAACCAAGGCTATGACCACTGATACGTCTCCAACGTATCTATAATTTATGAAGTATTCATGCTATTATATTACCCATCTATGGTGTTTTATATGCATTTATATATCATTTTATATGATTTTTGGGACTAACCTATTGACCTAGAGCCCAGTGCCAGTTTCTGTTTTCTCCTTGTTTTTGTGTTTTACAGAAAAGGGATACCAAACGGAGTCCAAATGACGTGCCAATTTTTGAGGATTTTTTATGGACCAAAAGAAGACCAGGAGCATCGGAGTTGGGCCAGAAGAGCTCCGGGCTGCCCACGGGATAGGAGGGCGCGCCCCCCTATCTCGTGGACGGCCCGGAGATCCCCCCTGACGTGAAACCAACGCCAATAATTCCTATAAATACTGAAACTTTCGGGAATTAACCTAGATCAGAAGTTCCGCCGCCGCAAGCCTCTGTAGCCACGAGAAATCAATCTAGGCCCTCTCTAGCACCCTGCCGGATGGGGCCATCATCACCGGAGGCCATGGAGGAGGCTCTCGGAGGGGCCATCATCTCCATGAAGGCCAAGGACCAGAGGGGGAAAGCCATGGAGGAGGAAGCACAAGGGGGAGAACCTCTCCTCCTCTCTCTTGGTGGAAACCGGAGTGCCATCGGGAGGGGAATCATCGCCGCGGTAATCGTCTTCATCAACATCACCATCATCATCATCACCATCCTCAACTCTTTTACGCAGTCCACTCTCCCGCACCCCGCTGTAATCCCTACTTGAACATGGTGCTTTATGCTAAATATTATGATCCAATGATGTGTTGCCATCCTGTGATGTTTTGAGTAGATATCTTTTGTCTTTGGGTTGATTGATGATCTAGATTGGTATGAGTTGTATGTTTCACTTTGATGCTGTCCTATGGTTCCCTCTGTGTCGCGCAAGCGTGAGGGATTCCCGCTGTAGGGTGTTGCAATACGTTCATGATTCGCTTATAGTGGGTTGGTGAGTGACGGAAACACAAACCCGACTAAGAGGGGTTGTTGCGTATGGGAATAAAGAGGACTTGATGCTTTAATGCTATGGTTGGATTTTACCTTAATGATCTTTAGTATTTGAGGACGCTTGCTAGAGTTCCAATCATAAGTGCATATGATCCAAGTAGATAAAGTATGTTAGCTTTTGCCTCTCCCTCATATGAAATTGCAATAGTGACTACCGGTCTTGTTAACAATTGCTTAGGATAATTCCGCACACTGATCCACCATTATTCCACACTCGCTATTTATATTATTTAGTATTATATTCTAACTTTATGATAACAGCACCTACTTTTATATTTTAGCTCTCCGATATCATACAAAGTTATCCTCTTTATACCCACAACACAGTTTTATTTCTTGTTTCTAGTTGGAAGCAAACGTTCGGTGCACATAGAGTCGTATCAGCGGCAGATAGGGCTTGAGAGAATATTGATCTTACCTTTAGCTCCTTGTGGGTTCGACACTCCATACTTATCACTTCCACCTTTGGGAATTGCTACGATGATTCCCTGCACTTGGGGATTATGAAGCTCTTTTCGGGCGCCGTTGCCGGGGAGCAATAGCGTGGGGTTGTATTTTTGTGTGTGCTTGTTTGCTTTATTCACTTAGTAGATTTTATTTTTCCTTTTTGTTCCTGTTTATTTGTGGGTGAAACATACAAAAAAATTTAAAAAGAATGAAAATATCAAAAAGGAATCGCTTGCCTCTCATGCCTAAAAAGGTTTTTCAAAAAGAGAAGTGATTGGAAAATTATGCATTGAAGAAGTGAGGGTCGACCTTGAGCACTTGTGTTCATGCTCACGGAAAAAATGTAGAATTTTTCATGGAAGTTTCTCTGTAAATAATTATCCCCTTGTATATAACCCTTGTATTATAAAAATAATGTGTCAAGCTTTGGTTTTAGTGTGATAAGATTGCTTGCTTACTATGTGCAGAACAAAAACAGAAACTTTGGCTGTAGTGCATGAATTTACATTTTTTACTAGAAAGTCAAATGGGTCTGAAACTTTTTGCTCATTACTTATGTACAAATTGTTCAAATTGTAAAATTTATTTCATAATTTTTGGAGTTACAGAAGTTTCTAAACTTCCAGATTACTACAGACTGTCCTGTTCTTAACAGATTCTGTTTTTCGTGTGTTGTTTGCTTATTTTGATGTATCTATGGCTAGTATCGAGGGGTATGAACCATAGAGAAGTTGGAATACCGTAGGTTTAATACCAATATAAACAAAGAATAAGTTAATTACAGTACCTTAAAGTGGTAGTTTGCTTTATTACACTAACGGATCTCACAATTTTTTGTTTAAGTTTTTGTGAATGAAGTGTTTGAAGAACGAGGAGTTGCCGATGTGAGAAGAATAAAGAGAGACAAGAGTTCAAGCTTGGGGATGCCCAACGCACCCCAAGTAAATATTTTAAAGGATACGCAAGCATCTAAGCTTGGGGATGCCCCGGTTGGCATCCCATCTTTCTTCTTCAACAAATATCGGTATACCTCGGTTTTTGTTTTGTTCACATTGTTTGTGCCCTTTGTGTTTTTGTTTTTGTTTTCTTTAAGAATCATGCTAGTATGAGCTAGCTCTTCATTGATCTATATAATACTTCATGTGCTTCACTTATATCTTTTAAGTTTGATCTTATAGAATTGCTCTTTGTGCTTCACTTATATATTTTGAGCTTGGACATTGGTTAGTCTACATTAATTGTAGAATGCTCCATGAACTAAACTTATATATTTTGGAGTGTGAATAATACTATAATTTAAAGTGGGTTTGGAAGAGTGTCAACTTTAGGAATTAGTGATCCCACTATCTTGGAGGGTGTTGAATCTTCGTACGATATTTATGAAAGTGGATTTGGAAGAGTGTCAACTTTAGTTAGTATTCCACTATTTCGGAAGAGGTTCTAATTGAGTATGAGAACAAAGTATCTACCCATGATTCTACTGAAAATTATTATGAGGGAGGAATATGTGCTTGTAGGAGTTGCAAAAATATCAAGTTTCCTCTCTCTATGTGCTTAATGTTTTGAATTTAAACTTGTTTTGCCTTCCTATGCTAGTTGATTCTTGTTCCTATAAATTGTGTGCTCACAAAATCCCTAGGCATAGGAAGTGGGTTAGATTTAAATGTGCTAGTCATATTCTTCATGATGCTCTCTTTGTGTTTCAACTCTTATCTTTTGTGTGAGCATCATTGAAATCATCATGCCTGGCTAAAAGGCATTAAAAGAAAAGCGCTTGTTGGGAGACAACACAATGTTTATCCTTACTGTTTTTGTGTGTCTACATGCTTAATCTACTGTGGTAATCATGTTTTATAGCTTTAGTTTCAATAAAGTGCTAAGTAAGACCTTTGGGAAGACTTGGGTGAAAGTTAATGTGATCTTGCTGTAAAAAGCAGAAACTTTGCACTCACGAGATTAGCTGTCATTTTTCACAGAAGAGTGATTTTGAGTTTATTCTTTTTGAAGAAGATTAATAGACAAATTTCTCACGTCCACCAATTTATTTAATAATTTTTGGAGTAGCATAAGTATGGTTATTGTTCATATCATTACACAATGTTCTGCTTCTGACAGATTCTGTTTTCATTGCATAGTTTGCTTGTTTTCTAGTTTCTATGGCTTATATTTCTCAATATAAATTGTAGAAATGATATGGTAAAGTAGGCATTATGTGAAAACAATTATGAACATTGTCTTCTACAGTACCAAAGTGCATGGTTTACTCTTTATCATACTAACCTATCTCACGAAGTTTGGTGGAGTTTTGTGTGGTTGAAGTTTTCAAGTTTTGGGTAAAGATTCTATGGACTATGGAATAAGGAGTGGCAAGAGCCTAAGCTTGGGGATGCCCAAGGCACCCCAAGGTAATATTCAAGGACAACCAAGAGCCTAAGCTTGGGGATGCCCCGGAAGGCATCCCCTCTTTCGTCTTCGTTCATCGGTAACTTTACTTGGAGCTATATTTTTATTCTAACGTTGAATCTTTTTGCATATTAAGTTCTGATAAATTTATTACAGTGGGAATTTTAGTTCGTAATTTTTGGAGTCAGGGAAGTATTGATACCCTTGCATTCTTTACAGACTGTACTGTTTTGGCCGATTGCTGTTATGGTTGCATTGTTTGCATATGTTTGCTTGTTTAATGATTCTATTTGAGGATAGGAGTATTAAATATGCAGAGACATTTATTATGCAATGTTGAATAATAATTTAAGTGATTTGTTACAGTATAAAATGATAAGGTTGTGCATTGGTTTATACTAACCTATCTCACGAGTTCTTGTTGAGTTTGTTGTGAATGAAGCTTATGATAAAAAGAGAAACCGTGATATGAGAGGAATTAAGGAGACATAAAAGCTCAGGCTTGGGGATGACCAAGGCACCCCAAGATAATATTTCAAGAAGTCTCAAGCATCTAAGCTTGGGGATGCCCCGGTAGGCATCCCACCTCTCTTGTTCAACAACTATCGGTTAGTATCGGTTGAGCCTAAGTTTTTGCTTCTTCACATGAGTTGTGCTATCCTTGCAATGTCATTTTATTTCAATTTTACTTGTTGTTTGAATAAAATATTTGAATCTGAATTTATATGTTTCATATGCTTATAACATGGTTAGTGATGACTTCACATATAGAAAGTATGAGGCATAAAAGTTGTTGAGAGTTGGCAAACGTAGTTTTGGTCATCGTTGCAATTAATAGGAAGTAATAAAGAAAGAGAGGTTCACATACAAATATATTATCTTGGACATCTTTTATGATTTTGAAGCACTCATTAAGTATGACATGCTAAAAGAGTTGACGTTGGACAAGGAAGACAACGTAATGGTTTATGTTTTCCGAAATCTCAGTTAAAGTATATTGTCACTGACCTTCCAAACATGTTGAGCTTGCCTTTCCCCCTCATGCTAGCCAAAAATTCCTAGCACCAAGTAGATATACTACCTGTGCTTCCAAATTTCCTTAAACCCAGTTTTGCCATGAGAGTCCACCATATCTACCTATGGATTGAGTAAGATCCTTCAAGTAAGTTGTCATCGGTGCAAGCAATAAAAATTGCTCTCTAAATATGCATAACTTATTAGTGTGGAGAAAATAAACTGTGTACGATCTTGTTGTGGAAGTAATAAAAGCAACGGACTGCATAATAAAGGTCCACATACAAGGGGCAATATAAAGTGACATTCTTTCGCATTAAGATTTTGTGTATCCAACCCTAAAAGAGCATGACAACCTCTGCTTCCCTCTGCGAAGGCCCTATCTTTTACTTTATGCTTGAGTCAAGGTGATCCTCACCTTTCCCTTTTTCATTTTATCCTTTGCAAAGCTCCTCGTGTTTGATAGATCATGATATATATATCAAATTGGATGTAAGTTAGCATGGGCTATTATTGTTGACATCACCTAAAGGTGAATACATTGGGAGGCAACACAATAAGCCCCTATCTTTCTCAGTGTCCGGCTGAACCTCCATAACCACAAGTATTGCGTGAGTGTTAGCAATTGTAGAAGACTATATGGTAGTTAAGTATGTGGACTTGCTGAAAAGCTCTATTCTTGACTCTTTCTGATGTTATGAGATAAGCTATTATTATGACACATATTGATGCTATAAAAGGTGATTGAATTAACCTAGATCGGAAGTTCTGCCACCGCAAGCCTCTGTAGCCACGAGAAATCAATCTAGGCCCTCTCTAGCACCCTGCCGAAGGGGGCCATCATCACCGGAGGCCGTGGAGGAGGATCTCGGAGGGGCCATCATCTCCATGAATGCCAAGGACCAGAGGGGAAAGCCATGGAGGAGGAAGCACAAGGGGGAGAACCTCTCCTCCTCTCTCTTGGTGGCACCGGAGTGCCATCGGGAGGGGAATCATCGTCGTGGTAATCGTCTTCATCAACATCACCATCATCATCATCACCATCCTCAACTCTTTTACGCGGTCCACTCTCCCGCACCCCGCTGTAATCCCTACTTGAACATGGTGCTTTATGCTACATATTATGATCCAGTGATGTGTTGCCATCCTATGATGTTTTGAGTAGATATCTTTTGTCTTTGGGTTGATTGATGATCTAGATTGGTATGAGTTGTATGTTTCACTTTGATGCTGTCCTATGGTGCCCTCCGTGTCGCGCAAGCGTGAGGGATTCCCGTTGTAGGGTGTTGCAATACGTTCATGATTTGCTTATAGTAGGTTGGTGAGTGACGGAAACACAAACCCGACTAAGAGGGGTGGTTGCATATGGGAATAAAGAGGACTTGATGCTTTACTGCTATGGTTGGATTTTACCTTAATGATCTTTAGTATTTGCGGACGCTTGCTAGAGTTCCAATCATAAGTGCATATGATCCAAGTAGAGAAAGTATGTTAGCTTTTGCCTCTCCCTCATATGAAATTGCAATAGTGACTACCGGTCTTGTTAACAATTGCTTAGGATAATTCCGCACACCGATCCACCATTATTCCACACTCGCTATTTATATTATTTAGTATTATATTCTAACTTTATGATAACAGCACCTACTTTTATATTTTAGCTCTCCGATATCATACAAAGTTATCCTCTTTATACCCACAACATAGTTTTATTTCTTGTTTCTAGTTGGAAGCAAACGTTCGGAGCACGTAGAGTCGTATCAGTGGCAGATAGGGCTTGACAGAATGTTGATCTTACCTTTAGCTCCTTGTGGGTTCGACACTCCATACTTATCACTTCCACCTTTGGGAATTGCTACGATGATTCCCTGCACTTGGGGATTATCAACCACCAAAAGCTATGGAAATCAAAGCAAATGGAGACCAAAGCTCTGATACCACTTGTAGGATCGAAAGCATGTCTAGAGGGGGGTGATTGGACTACTTGACCAAATAAAAATCTAGCCTTTTCCCAATTTTAGTTCTTGGCAGATTTTACCAACTTAGCACAAGTCAAGCAATCAGCCTACACATGCAATTCTAAGAGTATAGCAGCGGAATGTAAAACAATTGCATATGAAGGTAAAGGGGAGGAGTTTGAGGAGGCAAATGCAATTGGAGACACGGATGTTTTTGTCGTGGTTCCGATAGGTGGTGCTATCGTACATCCACGTTGATGGAGACTTCAACCCATGAAGGGTAACGGCTGCGCGAGTCCATGGACGGCTCCACCCACGAAGGGTCCATGAAGGAGAAACCTTGTCTATCCCACCATGGTCGTCACCCACGAAGGACTTGCCTCACTAGGGTAGATCTTCACGAAGTAGGCGATCTCCTTGCCCTTACAAACTCCTTGGTTCAACTCCACAATCTTGACGGAGGCTCCCAAGTGACACCTAGCCAATCTAGGAGACACCACTCTCCAAGAAGTAACAAATGGCGTGTTGATAATGAACTCCTTGCTCTTGTGCCTCAAATGATAGTCTCCCCAACACTCAACTCTCTCTCACAAGATTTGGATTTGGTGGAAAGAAGATTTGAGTGGAAAGCAACTTGGGGAAGGCTAGAGATCAAGATTTATGTGGTAGGAATGGTATATCTTGATCTCAACACAAGTGTAGGTGGTTCTCTCTCAGAAAATGTATGTTGGAAGTGTAGGCATGTTCTGATGGCTCTCTCCACGTATGAAGAGTGGGTGGAGGGGTATATATAGCCTCCGCACAGAATCTAACTGTTACACACAACTTACCAAACTCGGTGGGACCGAATCGTGAAACTCGGTTAGACCGATTCAGTTCATAATGTGACCGTTAAGATTTTCGGTGGGACCGACATGTCAACTCGGTGGGACCGATATGGTTAGGGTTAGGGCATAACATAATCTCGGTGAGACCAATTACACAAACTCGGTGAGACCAATTTTGGTAATAAGCTAACCAGAGAGTTGGTCAGGCAAACTCGGTGGGACCGATTCGCTCATCTCGGTTGGACCGAAACGTTACGAAAGGGAAACAGAGAGTTTGCATTGCAATCTCGGTGGGACCGATCACTCATCTCGGTTTGACTGAAATGTTACGAAGGGAAACAGAGAGATTACAATCCCATCTCATTGAGACCGAGATCCCTATCGGTGAGACCGATTTGATTAGGGTTTGGGGCAGTGGCTATGTCAAGTGAACTCGGTGGCGCCGGATAGAAAGTTTCGGTAGGGTCAAGTTTGACTTTTGGTTTGGGAAATATGTGGATGTGAGAAAGTAGTTGAGGGTTTTTGGAGCATATAACTAAGCACTTCAAGCAAGAACTTCATTAAGCAACACCTCATCCCCTCTTGATAGTATTGGCTTTTCCTATGGACTCAATGTGATCTTGGACCACTAAAATGGAAAATGTAGAGTCTTGTGCTTTGAGCTTGAGACAATCCTTTTGTCCTTAGCATTTTGAGGGGTCCACGTTTCTCATCCATGCCATGCCAAACATTGAGCTTTCCTGAAATATTTATCTTGAAATAGCATTAGCTCAATGAGCTATATGTTGTTAGGAATTACCAAAACCACCCAGGGATAGTTGCACTTTCAGCTACACGTCAGTCGACTAACTTTTTCATCTCTAGTAAGTCGAGTTTGCAGCCGTTGGATATGAAATCAAGGGCATACAGCTCATCTTCAACCTCCACCCCCCTGAGCCGCCAGCCACCACCGGCCAAACAGCCGCCTGCGGCCGGCGGTGCACCGCCCTGCCCGCCTCGAAAACACTCCCCACCGCCGGTCCGCCGCCGCCATGGCCATCCCTCTAGGCCCCCCCATGCCGAGCTTTTTCTCCGGAGATCCCCACACCACCGCCCCACCATCGCCGGCAACCATAGCCCCCACCCTGAAC
>NC_057795.1:350658086-350665823 GCF_018294505.1 Triticum aestivum | reverse complement strand
ATAGTGGGGTACCTCTCCGGCGAGCCCCCCTCCCCGTTGCGCCTGGTTCTTCCTTAACTCCGGCAAGCCCCCCACCCCCTGGAAATTGACTGACCCAAAAGTCGATTCAGTCGACTGAAGTGTAGCTAAATCAGAGCAGCATCGCAAGCAAGAGCAAGAACGAGAGTAGTAGCGCGAGCAAGAGCAATAGCAAGAGCAGACCAGGCAGGGGACCGAGAGCAAGAGCATAGCAGGAGCGCGAGCGAGAGCTAAAGTAGCAGTAGCTCCTACTGATGTGGACGTCGCCGCCGAGGGAGCGACGCCATGGAGGAAGCGGCTGGCGACGCAACCATAGATGGAGCCGCCCCGTGTCGGCTCGGGACCGAGCGCCGACAGCACCGTGAGATCGAATCAAGAAGAAAATGTGGCGATTAGTGTACAACCTCTTTGGTGGCGCCGATTAGGCCGCAGCTTCATCCGAGGAAACGGTGATGATGCTGCTCTTCCGGTGGTGCAGGTGAAGACGGTGGTGTGGGAATGGAGGTGGCGCGAAAGATGAGGGGAACATTGGGGCAGCTCCTTGGAGGTGGAGGATGGGGTGACTGAACCGGCGGGACGGCCAGATAGACGACGGATCCTTGATGGATGAGGGACGTCGAGGTGTTGTTGTGGACGACTTCGTCGGGGAAGAGGCTCCGGCTGGGTGGTGGACGGAGGAAGGTGTGGGGCTTTGTGGGTTTTCAAGGCCTCGGTGTACAAATGGGTGGGCGGATGGGATGGGAGTGGGGAACCATGGCTTAGGGACGTGCTTGCCCGAAATGTGGGGTAAGTTACGAAAGTACCCCCACCGATTTGAGGCGGTTCTTTCGGTTCAGGGGTATCACGTGCATTTCGTGTGTCGAGATTTCAAAAGAGGTGGGAGTTTTTGCATGCGTTGTAATTTTGGAACAGCAAGGCGCGGGTTGAGATGGAGGGAGTTGTCGGAGCAGAACGAGACAAAGATATATCTTAAATATTTCGGGCTAACAAGGCGCGGGTTGAAATTTCCGGACAAGCCTAACGTGTACTGTACCAAATCAATTCGCACTACAAATGTTATTCAAAACTTTGAATTCATGTTATGTTCAATTAAAATATTTCGCTACGTGTATAATGCATGCAACCTACTACTCAAATGAACGTTTTAGTACATTCCAAGCATATATACTACCGCTTCAATATGAACTAAATTTGAATTTGTTTCTCTATTTGAATAAGATCTACAATAATTATTGTTGTGAAGTCAAACCATTTGAATTCGTTTCTCTGTTTTAATAAGATCTACAATCATCATTATTGTCAAGTTAAACCATTGTTTGTGTATTATCTTCATAGCACACCACATGATTAGTCTCGAGTTACATATGAAGTATGTGTACTATATGAACTCGAACTCGATTTTTTGAATCCACTTTATGTCAATTTCAAATCACAGTACATTTCAAGCTCTAGCTAGATCTTCATAATCTAAACCATGTCTCATATGTATAATGTGTTTATCACACAACGTATGGTGCCCCGCCCCCTACGCCTACAAGTATTTAGATGTGAGTTGCAAACACCACATATTACCACAAATTCAAATAAAATGTGAGAATGTTCGATACATAGTATTGTTTAGATTGTTTGATATTTAGTTGTAAGCTGCAAACGCCACACATTATCACAAAATCAAATAAAATGTGAGATTGTTCGATGTATAGTATGGTTTAGATTGTTCGACATTTAGCTGTGAGTTGCAAATGCCATGCATTATCACATTATGGTATAACATGTGCAAAACCACAACACGCGTATCACCGCTATATTCATGCATGCATATGTTTATAACACTATGATCTCATATTCAAATATATGAATCCACTTTCATATCAAATTATGATCTTTGTCAGTCTCTTACACCCACACAATCCTCTAACCTTTGTAGCTACCACTAACTTTCTCTCATGCATGCACATGCCCTCCTCGCCCTCCCCCTCCCTCAGCATTCTATCCATCGCGCACATTCATTTTTTTTTCTTTAGGTCGTTTTCCCATAGTCTCCACAACTCCTTTCCGACACACATCGATCGATAAACCTCTCCAACGATGTCTGCCTACGACGTACACACGCACCTTCAATCTCCTCCTTTATGTGTCCTTGCCTCGTGTCTCTCATATGGTCCCACACACGTGTAAACTCTCGCCCCTCTTTTCATCGATCTCACAACCGCACTCCTCCCCCTATCTAGCTAGTAGTTGGGCCTCTCGCACCACCTCCTAGCTCCATTCTCTCTGCCTATCCGTCTCGCTGGGCCTTATTTGCCTCTAACAAATGGACGTACACCGACCGATCTCCCACTATACATATAGCTAGCTAGGTCCTTATAACTCGTTTTTTCCCATGCGTCGATTGATCTATCTCATAAGTTATGTCTCTCCCTTCCTCTGACAAACAACAATTGATCTACCGATCTAGTTAGGTTTGCTTACCAAACACATGGTTCCCCTTCATCATCCATGGATGCGTCCTGATAGATCTATCATGCACAAGCACACACAGAAACACATCCCCACTCTTATTGATAATATTGCAGTTCCACCCTCAGTTTGTCTAGTAGGCCTCTCCCACCATCTTCGAGAAGTAACTCCATCACCCATACAACACTCTACCCCTCTCCCTCCCTCTCCTCTCTCTCTCTCTCTCTCTCTCTCTGTCCCATCCTATTTCCCATCCTTCAGTTATGTATGGATGTCGACCGATCTCCCTCAAGACATAGCTAGGTCTCTCCTTCTCAACACATATACGAGTCGTTCTACCTCTATAGTTAGGCCTCTGCCTCCCCCTCCCCCCACCCCCCTCCCACACACACACACACCGATACATCAAGCGCTCTAGTCATGTCTCCCTGCCACACACAAACTTGACATGTGCCCTCTGACATTCCGGTAGGTCAGTCTCCCTATATCTTTGACTTTCACACACACACAATTTCGATGGCTCCCTTCATCGATCTCGCACCCACCCACTTGATCCTCTCTTCGACTCTATTGATATCTATGACCCCTCTCTCTCTTCTTGTGGATCGCCCGGCCCTCTATATATGATATGGATAGGCCTCCATTCCACACACATTGCATGCAAAAATTTGTTTGAGATGTCATCGACACATATTCCCACAAATACATTCACGAAATCAACCCCCCCAAACAAAAAATACTCACGAACACACACGCCATCTATCTAGGTTTGTATCTCTCTCTAACACACCCACGTAGGTGGGGGGGACATGCACGAAGAGAAGAGGTGCACGCATGGCGCATGTACTCCCGTCTCTTTCCCAACCACACCCGCGCGGGTACACGGTGGAGCTCATTTCTGTATGAAAAGGCAACCCACATGGTAATTTGACACGTGTACTGGTTGTCCACTTGATGGAGGGAGGATCGTCTACCACGGGTGAACAAACAAATTGCGACTTGATGGGTTATGTTAAAAAAGAGGCAAACCATGTGGGGCCTACCTTAGAGGCAAGGCTCTATACACTGGAGTACTTTTGATGTGTCTTGTCAACTCGCAGAACGAGGAGAAGCTTGCTTAGTACGCCGTCTCCCCCGCCCATGGGCGTGGTGGCTCGCAGGATGAGGTGAAGTTTGCTTACTAGTAGTAGTAATGTACGCCTTACACCCGCTCCCTCGCCCATGCACACGGTGGCTCGCAGGACGAGGAGAAAATTTTACTACTCCCTTCGTTTACTCCTCGTCCCTACCTTGGTTAGAGAGATTATCATATTGTTTGGAATATATATGTCCTTTAGTAGATTTCAATATGAACTACTAGCACATACTCCAAACACTGATGTATATAGACGTATTTTAGAGTGTAGATTCACTCATTTTGCTCCGTATGTAGTCCATATTGAAACAGACGTAATAGTATGCACTCTCCCTCGCCCCTCAACCCTCACCTACATGGTGAACGTGCAGCGATTCATTCAGTCTCATATAGCCAGAACGATATATATCGCAGTACCATTATTGCTTGACTTCCCGAAGAGGCGAAGAGCCAATCACAAGGTTAATATTTTGGAGATGCCAAGCGCAAGGTTTATAGGAGAACGAGTAGTAGGTGTCGCGTCATTTATAAATAAAGTTTTTTTCTTTAGTGGCATGTACGCAATATAATAGGTTCATATGGAGAGAAAAGGAAACCGCTCCACTATATACATAGTCAGGATGGGCCAGCCTACACGGTTGCTTGCTGGGGTTGCTCTCTTCACACTCTCTCACACAAAATGACTGTGGCCACATATCTAACATCCCGGTAGATCACGTCCGCTGGGGGAAGGTGTGGATGCTTAGTGTAGATGCGGTCGCTGTTGCCGACGGTGAAAACCCACTGTCGGCACGTCCTGATCAGGGGTCCCCGCCGTTCTCTCTCACAAAGCCGGTGAGGTTGCCTTCGTCCCTTGCTAACTGCCGTGACGTGGGCAGTTGTCGCCCTCCTCAAGGTTGAGCTACGTCCCGACATCCCTCAGGTACAACTCCCTTTATAGTCGGCTTGCACCACTGCTCCAGCTGCCCACATCACTCCATATGGATATTTCTCTACTTCTTTGCCCCGCACATACCTCTACTGGCTTCTACGTACTATATTTGTGATGAGTTTATGTCTCATCAACCAGTACAAGTAATATTATTCTAATCATGCTTCTTCAATTTCTTTGCCACAGGGATGCTCATCTTGATTTTGGTGAAACTGCACAAAATGATCCGATGGTTAAAGGGTTGCAAACTTCATTTCTTGGGAAGCTCCAACGTTGCCAGCAAATTAAAGCCTGGTTAGGGTTTACGGTTCAAGGGCTAGGGACTGCATGGATCGTTTTTTTCTTTAGCTGTCTCTGTTCCAATATAAGTATCAACTTTAGTAGTAGTACAACTTTGTACTAAAGTTTGCATAAAGTTGAGGCACTTATTTTGGAACAGAGGGAGTACATATTGGCTATTTGTATTTGATGAAATGTTGCAACGGGCATATCGTGCAAAATAAGTGCATGCATGTTAGTCTACAACGGGCATATTGGCTATTTTGGAACAGAGGGTTTACGATATAGCAGGGAGTTTGGTAATCTGTCAATCATTGAGATGTAATAGCATGCATGTTAGTCTCCTTTGTATTTGATGAAATGTTGCAACGGGCAACCTTGGATGCAATATACATGTAACAGAAGCTGGAAGCTTCATAGCATTGTACAAATTTATCTCGATGATAAATTACAGGACATACTATACTAGTAATATGTAAAGAGTTAGGTGTCGCACGGTGTCCAGAAAATATGGTGATAGTGTGAGGTGGGCCATGTAATCACTGAGCCTGCGTGTTTTCACTGCTCTTGCACTCCTCCACTGTAAGAATGGAGAAAATTGTAATCTAGTAGTACCTCCTTTTGCCGAAAGCGTGGGACATCCAGCAGTCCTACCACCTTAGTAATAATGACCAATGAGTTGCCAAATCACATAGACCCAGCAGTAAGTTAGACGGACGAAGCAACCATCACTCTTGAATCCGCTTCTCCCTTCAACGCAGGCTTGCGTGTTGCGTCATAATCAGTCTGACCAGTTTCAGCACTGATGGCTTTGTTGACAAGTTTCGAAAAAGATGTGCACTCATGCAGACGGAGGTCGCGGCGAAGCTCAGGACTAAGGCCCTTACGGAACCTTGCTTGCTTCTTGGCGTCAGTAGAAACTTCCTCGGTTGCATATCGTGCAAGATTACCAAACTCCCTGCTATAGACATCCACAGAAAGTCGGCCTTGGGTGAAATTGCAAAATTCTTCACGCTTACGGTCCATGAGACCCTCCGGAATGTGATGTTCACGGAAAGCCTCACTGAATTCAGCCCAAGTTGTGACATGGCCCGCTGGGCGCATAGCTCCATAATTCTCCCACCATAGACTGGCGGGGCCTTCAAGATGATATGCGGCAAAGGTGACCTTGTCAGCCTCCGCTACCAGCGCGGAACGCAGTTTGTGAGAGATACTGCGAAGCCAGTCATCAGCGTCGAGAGGCTCGACGGAGTGGTGGAACGTGGGTGGATGCAATTTGATAAAATCGCTGAGTGACACCACGTTAACCCTCTGATGGTGTGCTGTATTCTGTTCAATACGCTCCAACAAACGGTTTGTCTCCCGCTTGTTTCTCTCAGCTTCCATCATCACCTCGGCTAGTGAAGGAGGATGAGGCAGATTTTCATTCCTGGCTTCACTGCCTTCGGCCTGCTCTTGAGAAGCAGGGTTGGCGCGCGTGTTGACCATCCTAGGTAAACAAGACAATGATTTAGTCAGAATGATAAAATTCCGACATAGGATACATAATGCAAGGAATAACTCGGAATGCAAGATGATCATCCGTATGACATGGTAGATACAGAAACTGCTTCTTTTATTCCATCGTCATACACACCATACAAGGTTTAGTACAAGACCAAACAAAGTACTATTACGGTGAAAAGGGATTACATCTCATCGGAGGCATTCCAAACTCCTATACATTATTTTTCTACAACTCCGGAAGAGTACAAACTAGGTCATATCCCACGAGTCACGCAGGACGATAGACGACACAGCTAGTGCGAACTGGTGATACTACTACTAACTCAGACCGATCCGTAATAGTCCTCGTAGAAGTCACCTCCATAGCCCGGAAGTTCAACATGATCATCCGGAAACAGACGGTCTCGCGGAGCTTGTGGACCATAGGGGCTAGGATGAGGTCTTGGACCAGCAAACGGTGGCCTGCGGGGACCGCGAGGTGGGGTGATGCCTCCTACTTCACGCCAAACCATCACGTCTGGCAGAGCAGATCTCACAGGATAGAGATCGCGCATATCTGAATATCCAGCTTGCACCGCCGGTGCGAATCGAGTCAAAGTGGCCCAGTGGTCAGCACGGGTATTGAAGAGCTCTAACCTTAAGGCCCGATTTTCACGGTCCTTATCCTCGAGCATCTCAGCAGTGGTGCGAGTCCGTGAATCCTCCTGGGTGGAGTCAGCATAGATAGCCTGGAGATACCCTTGTGCTCCCGGAAGTGATCCTGGCATATACCGGAAATCAGAGTCCCGAAATAGACCAGATCTGACTCGCATAATGGTCATCATAGAGTAGGCGGCATCCTGCACAGCCATCTCGATAGTAACCCCGAGTCCATAGGAGCAGTGAAGAGGCTCAGTGGATCCAGGATAAGATGGAAATATCCTAACAGTGCAGAGATACTGGCTTTGATTAAAGTCTCGGAATTGCTCTTCGACCGTGTACTCAGGATACCAGCGGTATCCAGCCTCAGTCATTACCCTGACCAACTTAGCAGTATGGCCGGGTACAACTAGGCATCGAGTCAGGCGAACCACTTGATTGAGGTCGCGAGTGGCCATCTGAAAGCACAGTTATAATGCAAAGGCATTAGAATTTCTAGCAAAATTTCGGCAGCATAACAGCTGTAAATGCTCAAAAAGGATATTGAGACATTTGACAAAGGATTTCGTACACACTCAACATCATCATATCAAGTTCTGAATCCATTCTAACAACATAATGTGGTAGTAGAACTGAACTAGGCTTGTATCCATCAAACTTATAAGGTACTACTGATTAGTAACACGTGATCCTGATAGAGAGAACAGATCCTAATTCCTTAACCCCCGGTGGAAGAATGGACTGACTCAGATCAGAATGTCATAAGATA